>NC_085960.1:2768329-3068329 GCF_910591565.1 Cydia splendana | reverse complement strand
TGAGGCATTAAGGAAAAATACCATGAGAAAACAAATAACTTTTGTACCAGTAACCTCGGACCGCGTGGAAAGAATGAAGCTAAGTTTAGTTCAGGCGCTACCCTTTTTGTCTTCCGATATGAGTCCTAATAGTATGTATAATTCATTCTTTCACACTTTTATGGATCATTATAATGCGATATTCACCTCAAAATCGGTCGTAGTTAGTGTTGCATCTGTTTTTAGTGAGTGGGCTACTGCGGACTTACATCAAAGAAGACGTGAACTGTATGCCTTATATGAGGAACGGCGGTTTAATCAGAGTGATGAATTTAAAGAACATGTGAAGGAGTATTCGAAGAAGTTTAAAGTAGATTGTCATATAGCTAAGCGAAATTATCTAAGTCAGAAAATAAAAAGTAGTTCCGACATTGTTAAAGCAACCTGGAAAGTTATAAATGTGGAGACTGGTCGCTCTAAACACACAATTAAAGAGCTTAAACTAAACATTGATAACAAAATTATAGATTCCAATTTAGAAGTAGCTACAGAATTTGAATAATTTTTCACCGAGGTACCAGTATCCACAACTAAGGATTTAAATTCATCACCCTCATCTGCTGTTACATTATTAAAACATAACGCTCCAGTGTTGTGGAGACCTTCATTTTGAACATGTTTGTACCTCAGATGTAATAAAGGCGTTTAAATCAATTAATGTCAAAAAAACTAATGACCTCTGGGGAGTCTCTGTCCATGCTGTCAAATCCTTAGTAGAAATTGTAGCGCCTGACTTGGTAGTTATATTTAACAACAGTGTTGATTGCGGCGAGTTTCCTGATCTAATGAAACATAGTAAAGTAATTCCTTTATTTAAATCTGGTAGCAGCTCTGACCCCACTAACTTTAGACCGATATCTGTGCTACCAACATTTAGCAAGATTTTTGAAAAATTAGTTCTTTCGCAATTAGTACGACATTTTAACGTTAATAATTTGATGCATAATAAGCAGTTTGGTTTTACACGGGGTCGCTCAACAACCGATGCCGGTGTTGAGCTAATTAAGCATATTTTCGATGCCTGGGAGGAGTCACGAGATGCTTTAGGTGTCTTCTGTGATTTATCTAAGGCCTTCGACTGTGTTTGTCATGAAACATTAATCAGGAAACTTCATTATTACGGAGTTAGAGGATCGGCACTGAATTTACTTAAGTCCTACTTAAATGGTAGAATACAAAGGGTCGATGTGAATGGACAGCGATCACCTGAGTCATTGGTCTCTATGGGCGTACCACAGGGGTCAATATTGGGGCCTTTCCTGTTCCTTATCTACATAAATGACTTGCCATTCCTTGTTAAGACCCACCATGATATAGTATTGTTTGCAGACGACATCTCACTTATTTTCAAAGTCAAACGACAGCAACAAGCTTACAATGATGTAAACAATGCCATTTCAAAAGTAGTAAATTGGTTCAATGTTAATAATTTATTGTTAAATGAGAAAAAGACTAAATGTATTAAGTTTGTCACTAGTAGTAACGTAAGGCATGTGCAAACAAGTGTCATTGTGAAGGATGAGGAATTGGAATTAGTTGATAGTACAGTTTTTCTTGGTATAACTTTAGATTCTAAACTCCAGTGGGGTCCCCATATTGCTACTCTTTCGAATAGACTGAGCTCTGCAGCTTTTGCAGTGAGCAAAATCCGTCAGTTAACTGACGTGAAAACAGCTCGATTAGTATATTTTAGTTACTTCCATAGCATTATGGCATATGGTATTTTACTGTGGGGCGGTGCTTCAGAGATAAATACCATTTTTGTTCTGCAGAAGAGGGCTATTCGAGCAATATACAAAATGAACCATAGAGACTCACTTAGAGATAAATTTAAGGAAATTGACATAATGACAGTGCACTGAGTGCACTGTCAATACATTTATGAGAATATTCTGTATGTACATAAAAATATTGTAAATTTTAGGAAAAATTGTGAAATTCATAATATTAATACTAGAAATAAACATAAGCTCGCAGTGCCCTTCACTCGGCTCCATAAAATTAAAAAATCATTCATGGGTAATTGTGTAAGATTTTATAATAAACTTCCAAACCATATTACTGAATTATCTATTAATAAATTTAAGAATTATGTAAAGCGTAAACTTATTTCTAAAGCTTATTATACCACACAAGACTACATGAATGATATTACAACGTGGGATTAATTGTTATTCGAAATGATTATTTATTTATTAGGTATATTTGATTATTGATGAGGAAATGGATATTCCGATGTAATACTATCTACTTCTTTTGTTACTTATGCTTTTTTTTGACATTTAGATTTTATTCTAGAAATTCTAGACTAGTATTTTTTTATACAATCTTTTTAATGTTTGACGATCCTTTTGTGAAATTCTTAGTGTTAAATTTGATATGTATAATAATCCAATTTTATTATGGAATAATATTAACATCAATAAATTGCTCTGATAATTAGATTAAGATTAATTACGATTCATAAGAGCTTGTTGCTAGGCCTACATGAATAAAGTATATTTTTGATTTTGATTTTGAAACATATAAACACATTATAAAAAACCTAACCTAGGGTGCCGCCAGCAGCGGGGCAGGGCCCAAGCTACCGGTGGTCAGGGCCGCAGTGGACGAAAAACTACATATGGAACAAAAAATGGATGGCCTAATTGTCCTCCTTTATGAACGGCATTAAATACGCCGGGGACCTACGCTAAGAGAAATACGTTAAATGAAAGAAGAATCATAATGGAAACTTCACGGCTTAAAAAATTAAGAGAAGAATTTATTACCAGTATACGACTAAAGAGGTCTCCAGGAAAAAGTATTGTATATTTGGACGAGACTTGGTTTGATACCCACGATACACTGAAAAAAGGATACAGGGACAATTCTCAAAATTGCTCGACAAATACTCCATGTTCAAGAGGCAAACGTTTAATTATATTGCACGCAGGCACTGAAAATGGTTGGATTCCAAGGGCTCTTCTTGTCTCGAGCAAACATTTGAAAAAGGAAGACATGTGTTCGGAATTGTTCGAAAGATGGTTCATGGAGCAGCTTTTACCCAATATCCCTGTCAACAGCGTTATCGTTATGGATAATGCGTCTAATCATAGCCGGCAAGACGAAAAAATTCCCAACACAAATACAAGAAAAGCGGACATAATAGCTTTTTTAAGAAGGCGTCATGTTACTATACCTGTGAAAATAACTACTAAGAAGTTGTTGGAAATTGTAGAAAATCAAGTTTGAAAAGAAATACGTCATCGACAAAATAGCGGCTGAGGCTGGGCATGAAATTTTAAGGCTTCCCCCCTATTATTGTGTGTTAAACCTAATCGAGCTTATGTGGAGTCATGTGAAAAAACAATTTCGTAAGACGAACATTACACCAACAGTGGGTGATACCGTAATTCAAAATTTAAGAACTGTGTTAGACATGACGAACCCCACGCTTTGGAAAAATGCTTGTGAGCATGTCATCAAAGTGGAGAACGAGTTTTTAGCCCACCCTGTGTTTCCAGTCATCATAAACACCTGCGAAATCTCAAGTTTGGAAGAAAATATGTCAAAAAGCGAATGAATCTTATATTTTCTATAATTAATGTACCTACTTACCTATATGTTAAACGTAAATCAATTAAGCTAGTCGGTAACTTAAGTTATCTGAATGTCAGTATCTTGTTAATTATTAGATGTTACATGTAATATTGTTCAATTAATATAAAGATACCATAGAGTCTGGCTACTGAAATATTACACAAATGTTTGGCGGGAAATTCAAAAAATCTTGGGCTGGTCACACTTTGTGTAGTAGGAATTATAGTTTTGATACTAGAACATATTTTTGATTTTCTGTGCACACGTAAGGTACCTAAGGATATAAGTTAAATATACGTTGACGTGCACTCAAAGACAGCTCACATAATTTCTACCACTATGTAAAGTACAGTCAACGATAAACACATATGGTAACATTTTCTCACCATATACCATTGTAACAAGGCGAAAAATGAAATGTAGTGTAAATAAGACCTAGCTCGATAATACCGTAATATTAATCCATCACCAAAAAAATACATAAGTACTATGCCAAATATGCTAAATGCTAAGTATCAAAATATTTTGTTTAGGAGTTGTGAGTTGTGTTTGTTTCTATTTGTTGTGAGAGAACGGTACACGTCGACTTCGCACCTTGTCGTAATTATTTAAGAGCTTAAATAATAGTTTGCGAACCTCACTCAGTATAGATATTATTAATATTATTTAAAATAGACCCCTTATAAACCGCAAACAATTTGAATGAATGACATAAATTGACAACTGACTTTTAGCTTTTTTTTAAATCATAGACAATTGGTGATACAACAATGAAATATCTGTCAACAATTTTTGGCTAACCAGACTATTATAATTAAACAATAATGTAAAAAACTAATCGTACGTATTTTTATTTTCAAGTACCAAAATTTCTTAGTCACGCTTTAGTTGCATGCAGGTTGCACCGACGCGTGCCAATTTGAAGTGCTCCAAATTAGATAACAAAAGGCAAACATTATGAGCCCAATTGTTAAGTTTCAAGTGCAATCGGGCCTTGGTATTTGAAATGTAGATACCTTAGATTCTTAGAAGATCTACCGAAGTCTGGACGAAAACGAGGCCTTTCCGACCCGGAATTGCAGAGAAGTCATTCAAATGTTCGATCGAAAATCAACTCTGTCTATTCGGGATGCTGCTCGTAAAGCAAAAACTTCTATAGGAATGATCCTGAAGACCTACAAAAAGTGATGACAACAGACAGTTGCTGTTCGAAAACGCACCAGAAAACTTTATGACCGAGTTCTTACTAAAAAAGTGTGCAGTGCAGTGCAGTAGGTATCATAATGGATGATTTAGATTTTTTTATTTCAAGATGAAAATTACAGTATAAATTTGCTACATTCGTCAAAATTAGTTATGTTTATCTTCTCATCATGATCGTCAAAAATTACATTATAAATTTTAAATAAAAAATAATAAGATTAATTGTGTCTCCCAATAAGGACCGTCATGTACAAAGAAAAACATGTCAAACAATTGAATATAAACCAAATTAACATTGAAGTCGATGTCAACGTAAATAATTTGTAACTGTCATTAACACATTCGACACCGCGTACCCGACTCTCGGGCACTCGTAAACTTTACTCAGATGCCGGCATACCCGCTAGTCGGGCAAGAGCTATAAACCTACACGCGACGCCGAAGTGCCCGACAGGCGGGCAAGCATTGCATCTTCACTACCTCAGGGCTGCCACTGCCACTAACAGAAAAAATTGTAAGTCTTCTGATTATTATGTGGTCGAAAAGTTGGTACAGTTGATTATTATATTTTATTACTTCACTTTGTATTTTTATTTACTTTACCTAATGCGATTACAAAATAAAAAATCTTATTAGTTGGTTACGTGAAATTGCATACACGGGTATGTATCAATAGGAGTTAGAATTTTCGTAAATCGTACAACCTAATTTGTGTTTACGAATATTTAGTAAGTATAGGTATACATCTATTTCATGAGTACTCATAGGATGATTTTTGTGAAACAAAATTCGGAGAAAAATAAACCAAGAAATTCAACTAAGTACCTAACAACATTCTAACTTCTAAGCGGCAGTTCTCAGAAAAAGACAATAGGTCAGTCATCATAAAACAGCACTGCACTGCAACTGCGTGGAAGCAAAACGTAACAAGTAGCTTTGAATAGTTACGCTAATTAGTACGTTCGTACACATACAATAAAGTCGCAACTTCTTTGACAAAAGAATGTAGTTACTGTGATCATACACTTAACCCTGGAGATGTTGCATCGATATCATATTCACCCATATCCAGGACGACATGAGCGAAAATCGATTTCTAGAAGACTTTTCTTTCGCTGGCTGGTCTACTATAAGAATGTCCGTATACCTAATATTTATGTATATATTACGCACAAAACGGCAAAATAAATCACGTTTGTTGTATGGGAGCCCCCCCTTAGTATTTGTTGTTATAGCGGCAACATCTCTGAGAATTTCAACTGTGACTGTAAAACGTTGTACAATACACGTGCGAAAAGGTAATTCGCAACTCGTGTCGGTTTTAAATACTCCCTATAACCACCCACATTTGTATCTAGTTGACACGTTAGATGACTTGCCCGAATTGAATACATTTGTTTTCTACTATGTTGCTATTATTTTTTGACAGGCGCTTACGCGTATACTCAAAAAATGAAATGTATGAAAATTCATTTATGAGACCATTTTATAAATAAAAAAACGATTTGTTCAGAGGTACGTAATAGGTACATTCATCTGTTATTTAAATTATATCTCAAAATAACAGATATCATCGGATCCAGGCGTGGTCCGGCTGCAGATTTTACTCCCCAGCCGGACCCCTTTTAAACGCATATATCTGCCAAACTACAGAGGTACGTTCAATTTCCGACGAGGTACATGAAGTACATTAGAGGTACATTTCGCCATTAAAAACTGAGCGCAATCAGGCGAGGTGGTCCGGCTGTGGAGGATCACACGAAAAATAGACTTTAATTGAATAAGCGTAGAGATGAAGTTAATAGAAGAACAAAATGAAATTAGATGGAATTTGTATCGTAGCAATATTTTGGTTTGACTTTGACATTTCTGTCGCTCGCTTGCATGAAACCGGCGAGATAGTTAAGTCTGTAATTACTTTCTGATCTAAAATTCCATAATTTTATCATCTCATCTCAAGTAAAAACTTTTCTTGTTTGATAACAAACTGTTCAAACTTGTTGGAGTGAGTGGCGTAATGTGAATTGTGTTAATTTTACGAATTATTGCCCGTCTTTTCCAGATGAAAATAATAGAAGTTAGGTAAGGTTATTGTATATACTTTGTGTTCATTCTCACTGTAAATGTTTAGATATATGTGGTCATTATTCCTTGTAGTTAGTATGTGTTATCTCCTGATCACCAAAACAGTTTAAAAATTGGAATATTTGGATGACAACGTGATAAAGAAATGTCGACAAGAGATGTAATGATATTGTTCTGATGATGCAGATTCGACAAGCGAACTTTTCAATAAAAGACGTATGAGGGGGGCACGTTGGTTCAGTTGATTATTGGGAAGTATTTGGTTATATACAAATTCTATTTATTACAGATAAATATGTTGTAGTTTTGCATAGTATTTTAAAAACTATGATGCGTAACAAATTATTTGCGGCATTTGAATGCTTGGCGTAAAGTTTTATACTCAAAATGTGTAGTTATGAGAACATAAGGCGTTATATACTTAGTTGGCTTTACGTAGTAATATAAAAGCGGTTATGCGAGACAAAAATTTGCGGCAATTGGTTAATTCTCAAAATGCGTAGTAAAAAAAAAAATAAGGCGTTATATAGTTGGCTTTGCGTAGTATTATAAAAGCGGTTATGCGAGACAAATATTTGTGGCAATTGGCTATTTGGCGAAAAATATAGGATGTTCATTAGACAAGAGCTACATATATGTAATATATTAAAAATTATATCAAGTTGTAATAATACAGTATTTTTTTTTTTTTTGATAATTTTATGATCATATTCACAATAGATTAGCAGCTATGACTGAAACAGTATAAAAGAGCGGATGAGGAAGAATAGATGAATGATTGAAAGGGTGACATAAGGAGTATGAAGTATTAGACAGATGAATGTAAACCAAGGCGTATGAGCGAAATAGTGTTTAGCAGGGTGGCCACTTTCTGGAAAACCGGGAAAAGTCAGGGAATTTCGCTAGTCATGGAAAAGTCAGGGAATTGTCAGGGAAATTTAATGGAGGTCAGGGAATAAAAATTGTCTCTGTATGTACATAATAAAATAATAAAAAAATATTAATTTTACCATCTGCAAACATTATATTATATCTACTATAATTAGTCTAACGCATTCACTGCCAGGGGGCGTGGCCTAGGAACAAACTTGTATGACGGTGGACGCACATTTGCGTCGGGGGCAGTGAATGTGCTAACCTGTTCACTTTAAAAACCCGCAAACGATGTACAGATAAGCCGTTTGGCACACGCATACCTACTAGAGGTCAAAACAAAATTTTTGACCCGCAGTTCCTAAAAATATTTCCCTTAGGAGGGGAGTGCTGAGTCATTGTTTTTTTGTATGGGTAATAAAAAAAAAATAAAAAAAAAAAATAGTTTTATTTGCCAAAAAGTTTACAAGATATTCTTAACCTATGACTGCCACACTAGGCTACGCCTGTCTTGTGGAGTCAGATTGAAAACAATGCTAAATTGAGTTACTTCCTACGCTGAAGTTTTAGTTTTCTAATAAATATCTAGTACTAAATAATATGTTTAATTATAATAACAGGCTTAAACTAACAGGAACAATCACAATTTAGGTAGAGTAAAAAGTTTACATCAATTTATACCATTACCTATCGTAGACAGCAATCATGTGAAGTGAGTGTGTTTGTGGTGTGAGTGTGTGTGTTATATGACGGAGCGAAAATGACGGTTAAATTTCCATTATTAAAAGCCTACCGAGAGGTTAGACCATTGATTTTACCAGTTACCAATCATTTGTCTTCATTAGTTGTTCTGTTTCAATATAAGTAAGACTTTTTATCCAAGAAGTTACTATTATTTTAGCTTTGCTAGCAGTACAGTTTTTAATATCGCAATCTTTGTTTACTTTATTATATATATATGGCAAAAGGAAGTTTTGAAATCTTTTTGCAAAAGCAGTTTTTGTCCTGGGAACAGGCAACTTAAAGACACGTTTACTATAAGAAGTTCCATATCCAGATTTGACTAATTCACGGTGCATTATCATTGTCAACCTAATGATAGCAAGCTTACGGACGCTGAGCACGTCCATGTCCCTATACACGTCTATTGTAGGGTAAAGCCTGGGTTTTTTTAGGATTACCTTAAGTAGAAACCTCTGTGCTCTTTCTAAGGTAATCATTGCCAAACTAGTTGCCCCTCCCCATACGGTGATGCAGTAAGTTAAAATTGGCTGACAAAGTGCAGTATATATCATTTTAAGTAGTCTCCTGTCAGCTGCATCTCTTAGTTCCTTCATCACATAAATTAATTTTCTTACTCTAGCAGATACTGATTCAATGTGGTTAGAAAAATTAAGTTTTTCATCTAGTGTCACGCCTAAGTATTTTATAGATGATGCTCGTTCAATTTCAATACAATTGCAAGAAGGTGTACCTTGTTTGCAGTTTATATCATGTATTCTTATTTCAGGGCGGATTGTCGGCTCTGAGGCAGCAGTTTTGTGAAAACAAAGAAATTTCGTTTTCGTGGTGTTGAAAGTTAGTAGATTACTCTTTAGCCAACTGTAAACCGATTTAATACCGCTCTGGGCGAGCTCTAGGCATTGCGGCCATGAGTCACCGTGAAATAGTATAGCAGTATCATCTGCGTAGCAAATAATATCCGCGTTATTTATGGGAATATTTGTTAAATCGTTTAAATATGCTATAAAAAGAGTTGGCCCAAGGATACTCCCTTGCGGGACCCCAAAAGTTACCGGTTTTGCCTCGCTTAACGTGTTTCCAAACTTCGTACATTGACGTCTGCCAGTCAAGTAACTACTGAACCAGGTTAGGGCCGCTCCTCTGATTCCAAGGTGTTCGAGTTTCTGCAGTAGTATAGGAACCGAAACTGTGTCGAATGCCTTGGACAGGTCTAGGAATACGCCAGTACATGGATTACCCTTATCCAAGTATGTACTGACCTGTTTGGCAAAAAGAGAGACCGCGTCCTCTGTAGATTTTCCTTGTCGGAATCCAAATTGCCTTTCCGACAACAGGCATTCTGAATTTAGGAAGTTGATAAGTCGTTTGTTAACTAGCTTTTCTAGCACCTTTGAGCAACTTGACAATAGTGATATCGGCCGGTAATTACTTGCATTATCCTTGGCACCAGATTTATAAATTGGCACTACAGCTGCCGTCTTCCAGGTTTCTGGAAAGGAACCATGTTCTAGACTAAGATAACATATGGTTGTTAGGGGTTTGGCCACGTAGTCTTTCACGCGTTTTAGAAACTGGTTGCTTATTCCATCTATGCCTGAGGCACCACTCATTTTAAGGCTCATGATTATACTTTCAACTTCCTGGGTGTCAGTTGGGGTCATAAAGAAAGACTTTGATGGTGATGCGGCTATTTTAATTTTGGATGCAAGGGATGCTTCGGTTTCTCCAGAATTGGCAAGAATATTATTTGCAAGCGACTGGCCTACGGTCGAAAAATAGTCGTTTATGTAATTCAAAGATTCAGGTACGGTCGATTTTATGGTGGTATAGCCAGGGGTTCCATTATCTTTCGGGGTTTGTATTATTTGCTTTATAGTTTTCCACAGTTGCTTTGGATGGTTTCGATTTTCAGTAAGCTGTTTATGCTCATACTCGACTTTAAGTTTCCGGATAATGGTTCTATAAAAGTTCCTATAGCGAGTGAAAATTAGTTTAGCATTAAGGTCATTAGGGTTTTTACGGCTTATCAAATGCAATCGGTCCTTATGCTTAGAGCACCTAATTAACCCTGGAGTTATCCATGGCTTTATATTAAACTTAGAGCGACTGAGAGCCTTTTTTGTTGAATTATTTTGGATAATTGTTGTCAAAGCTTTAGTAAAGATATCAGCAGCTTCAGTGGGAGAGGAGCTATTTGTGACAGCATCCCAGTTTGCTTGTCCTAATTCATTATAGATAGCATCATAATCTACTTTGTAAACATACCTTTCTTTTGGGACTGATTTGGTTTTACCTGACAAACAGAGTATTACCATATCATGATCAGTTATGTCTGTTTCACAAACTACTGCTTTATAGGATTGCTTTGATCTTACTAGGTAATGATCCAGACATGCTTCATTTCTTGTGGGCTTGTCAACTGCAGATTTGAGACCTAGGCTAGCCATTAGACATAAGTAATCAGAGGACTGGGGTGTTACCTTCATAATATCTATATTTATGTCCCCTGTAATAATGAGATCCAAACCACAGTCTGTACCATTTATAAAAGATTCTAGTGAATTTAAGAAAGGATCAATATTATTCACTGACGGAGAGCGATAGATTCCTAGTAGGGAGAAACATTTAGGAATATCAATATATAGGCAATTTGCATCTTGAATTTTTGGCTCACTTACTTGAACATTCCAAATATCTCTTACGTACACCACGACTCCACTAGCCTGGTTTCCTAGATTTTCAGTTTGGTAGGAGTTGTAGCCGTCAATTTGTTCGATCACTAAGCCGTCCTTCAGCCAACATTCTGTCAGAACTATAAAATCAAACATTGTATTAAAGCGTTTTAAAGTGACTAAAAAACTAGAGATGTTACGTTGCAGGCTTCGAATATTAAAAGTTATAATATTGATGTTGTGTATTTGGCTAAGATAATTTTGGCATAGCTCTGGAGTCCCTACCGTGTGGCAGTTCACCAAGTAAGTTTCGTCAATATTCTCCCCCGGGTCTAGGTCGGTGGCGGAGGTGGCATGAAGGGAGCATCACTAAGCCGCAAGGTAGGGTGGAGTCCAGACTCAAATTTTATACTAGATAAGTGTCGGTGAGTAGTGTTTTTTTGTGTAAGAAATGTGTTAGCATGTATCCATAATGTTTGTGACTGTTTGATACGCTGAATACAACTTAATGTTATACTAGTTACATTTTTATTAAAAATACAACAATAACATATATACCAAAATCTACTATATATTTTTAAATTATATTGAAAAACACTTAAGAGACATATGATACACATATATAAGATAGTACACGGTGTCCTTACAGTTAGGGAACTATTACTCCTCAGGAAAAACTTTAGAAGCAGACCCAAGCTGGTGTTCAGTTCCAAAAACGCGGTCAATGCAGTCATGATTAATAATATTGATGGCGTCTGCTCCGTCTCGCTTTCGTGCATAGATAAATCCGGCTCGTGTCCAACAATATTTGAAATTTGCCAGGCCCGCCCGCTCTATATATAGAAAATATAAAGAAAATATTTTTTTTTCAGAAACTTATTGTGTGTGGTATCATATGAAAGAGCTTTTTGAGGCGATTAGAGATGGGTAGTGAGTAAATACTCACGGGTAAATACCGAGTAAATACTCAGTATTTACTCAATTTATCCGTATTTACTCGTTTATACCCAAATTGGTGGGTATAAACTATTTAGAGTGCTGAAAGGGGCATACAAATATGAAATATAGGTGTATTTTGTAAGCCGCTACTGGATTAAGTACTCAAAATTGTAAGAAATGTATTTTTAAAAGGGGCACTCCATACATGTAACTAATTGTCCCAAAAAAAAAATCAGAAACCACCAACGTGTTGCACATCATTAAATGGGTCTTTAAAAATAACTGGAATGTTTCTAAGAACATTTTTGGATCAATTGAATATTTTTGGGAAAAAACCGTTTCGAAAGGCCAAAATAATGTTTATCTCTCTATACCTTCTTAAATCATATTTAATTGGACGCAAACAATGTACCCAAATCGATCGGATATGTGTGAAGACCAAAACGGAAGTTACTTATTCATCTGGCTATAGAGAATTAAGCTACGGTGTACCACAGGGTAGTGTTTTAGGCCCGCTTCTCTTCCTGACGTATATTAACGATTTGCCTAGAGCTATAAATTACCCAATGGTATTGTTTGCCGATGACAGCACTATTATATTTACAGAAACTGACATAAATCTACTTCAGACCAATATAAATCAGACATTGCATATTATAATTGAATGGCTTCACAAAAACAATCTTCATGTTAATCTTGAGAAAACGAAAATTATGAACTTTAAATTACGGACCAAAAATACGCATGATTTAATTATTACTTATCAAAACCAAAGAATTAATGAAACTGACTCTACAAATTTTTTAGGATTAAGCTTAGACAATAGTTTGACATGGAAAAATCAAATTGACAATATATGTAGGAAACTGAATCAATTTAGCTATGCATTGTATAATTTAAGGAAGGTTGTAGATCAAACAGCAGTGCTGACTGCTTACCATGCACATGTAACGGCTACTTTAAGATACGGTGTTATGTTTTGGGGAAATGCCACTGATCGTGAAATGGTGTTTTTGAGTCAAAAGAAATGTTTAAGATCAGTATGCGGTATTCGAACCTTGGAATCATGCAAAGATTTTTTTATTAAACTTAAAATATTGACTTTACCATGTTTGTATGTGTATGAAATTTCAATGTATGTCAAATGTAATATGAACCAGTTCACCACATTCAATAGTTTGCGGCAACAGGGGAAAATTAATTATAAATCATCCAGAACCGCTTTTGTATCAAAAAGTATATTTGGTATGGCACCACGGATATTCAATAAATTGCCAATTAATATTTTAAGACTGGAAAGCGTTAGTGAATTTAAAATTGCATTATATAATTTTTTAGCATCTAAGGCCTACTACACCATTCAGGAATATCTTAATGACGACATATATTCATAGTTATAGGATTACCTAGTTAGTAAGTACTAAAATATTAATTTAATTTAAATATGATGCATGCGACACACATGACATCACACAATATTTGCATGTCTCTATGACCAAACATGTAGCTCTATTGTATTAGTATTTAAGACCTATTGTAAATACCATGTTTAAGCAAATAAAACTCTGAATCTGAAAAAAAAAAATAACTTTAGAACCAAAGTTCAGAAAAATTATGAAAACATATCGAGGCATAAGCCGTATAATAGAGTACAAAAAACAATATTTGGAACATCATCGGTTGAGCCATTTTTGAGTTAACTTTAAAAAACCCTTAATAAAAGGTCGTAAGTGCCGCGTAAATACGCACTTTTGCGCGACATGCAGTTATCCATAACATCGATAGAATTTAAGTACCATATTTTTAAAGTAAATACCTTCTTATTTAAAACAAAATTGTTAACTATGATTATCATAATTTACCTCTCACTGATAATTACTTATTTTTTCAAAATTAAGCGTCCTCTATGCTTTTTTTTATAGATATTGTTAATACACGTTGGCACTCTTCAATAAAAGACAATTTTGTTCTTAAATCTCACTTAATTTGAATATTTTATAAGCAATCGTTTTTACCCACCTAAATGAGTAAATACGGGTATTTATCGGGTACTTTGAGTAAATACCGAGTAAATACTCAGTATTTACTCACCCCTACCCATCTCTAGAGGCGATTCTAAAACTATACCACATCATTACATTTCAGCCATTTTTTTATGATTAAAACAAAAATAATTTTCAAAACATACCAAGTTTGAGCTTCTCCAGATACGATATGGCTGATTTTTTTTTGTATAATATACCACAAATGATACGTGATATCCTCACATCTAACCCTAATAAAGCAATTTTGAAAATAATTTCATTTAGTTTTTATTTTTATTTTTCAATAATTGTTAGCGTCATCCACCTTGGCGACACCCAAACCAGTATAATAAGACCTATGAGAGCCAAACCATTATTGAAGACCTACTACGAAAGCGCCATCTACTGCGAGGTATCGGAACTACCAGCCTATTGCGTCACTACAGCCTATTGCGTCACTACAGCGTTGCAATAATCCAATTATCCCTTTGAGTTAATTTATTATTATAAAATTAAATGTTTTGATTGTTACTAAATATTACATGATATATGGAGCTTATACGTAATTGATTGTATTAGAATCTATTTTAAAAGTATGTATATTAGTTACCTGATTGAACTCGTGGAGGGGGTTTCTGAATGTTAATAAAAGGGGTCGTAACCGGGGACGGAGCTCTCTTTTGCTTCTGATTTTTGTGCCAACAACTTGGTGAAGAATAAATCAGCGTCAATATATACTGGTTTCATTTTATAGCGCAAGTGCTAAGATTACCCATCCTGAGTACGTTAATACCTCAGAAGTGGGATACCTACGTAATGTCTGGCCCATATTTTAATGGTTTGGGGCGAAAAAAGAAGAGAAAAGCCTCAAGTATTGACACCGACACCGAAAAAACAACGAAATTTTTTTTCTTCAACACCACGTGGCGGCGATGAAGACGAGCTACACACACCTAAACGACGACGAATTACGCCTACGGAAGCTGAAGTTATCCCCAAACTCAACCCGGAAGACAGAAATAGCAACGTGAAAGGATGGCTACACAAAATAGACCAGCTGGGAGAAGTATACGGATGGCAGAACAAAGATCGTCAGTTCGTTATGCAAATAAGACTTCGTGGCTCAGCGCGTGACTGGTATGACGACCTAGAAGATTACAACCTCACATGGGACGAATGGAAACATACGCTACAAACGGCATTTCCACGCTCAACGGATTTTGTTGACCGCTTGGAAGAGATGATGTTAAGAACCAAAATCGATACCGAAACTATGACGAAATATTTTCACGACAAGCTTTCATTGCTCAAGAAATGCAACATCTATAATGAGGACGCTATTTCATGCATCATCAAAGGCCTGCCATTCGAACTGCGCGCCAACGCCAAAGCATATCAATGTGAGACACCAGAACAACTTTACTATGGGTATCTATCTTCATTAGAGAACTTCAAGAGAATCGAAGCTGCTGCTAATGCGAGAAGAACAACGTGGAGGCGAGGAAATGCGACTACAACATCACACACATTACCGAAGCTCTACTACGCATGTCGACGGCCAGGTCACGAGGCGCGCGACTGCAGGACACAACTTCACTGCGACGTGTGCCAGCCAAGGACCGGAAAACCCCTCTTTACGCTTAATCCTATCCATTCGGTAACCCAATCGATTCGGTTACCGTATCATTCGGTAACCCTATCATGCTGTTACCTGATTGTAATGGTAAGCTTATTGAAACGGTAACCCTAACCTTTAACCGAGTTAATCTCAAAACCCCATCGCGATAGGGTTTTTGTTAGGGGTTTTTAACAGGTTTTTATTCAGTTATGGTAACCTTTATTATCGGTTGCTTATAGGTTTGCTACATCCGTATTTAGTGATGTGCCGTCAGTAAAATACAAAAAAAAAATAGTTAATTTATTAATTTTCTTAATTTAGTTTTTTTTACTTTTTAATTTATTTACTATAATTCATTTATTTTATTAATATTAATTATTTTATTAATGTTATTTATTTTATCAATAATATTCATTTTATTAATGTAGTTTATTTGATTAATAATATTCATTTTATTAATGTAGTTTAATATTGGATATTCATTTTATGAATGTTATTTACATTATTTATTTTGTTTATTTTTTATTTTGTTTATTATGTTAATTTGTTTATTTTGTTTATTTTATTAATGTTATTTATTTTATCAATAATATTCATTTTATTAATGTAGTTTATTTGATTAATAATATTCATTTTATTAATAGCTGCTTTGTTACTGCACACCGTTGTATGGGGACCTTGCACTTTGAGACTATGCGCTGAAACTTGGCACAGTTGATTCTTAGCTGGTCTTGAGCAGATACAGACCGGGAGACCTCGAGAGCCACGTCTCATTTAGTGGGGGGGAGGGGGGGAAGTTCGACGCCGCCGCGCTTCACTTGGAGCAACATTTCTCTAAAACTATACCTATCAGGGAATGTAATATATCATTTTCGGATAAATTAAGGATGAGGAATCTAGTTTTGGAACAAAAACAATGCACTTGCTAACAAAAAAAAAGCATAAAGTAGAAAAGACTAAAAAACGTATTTTTGATTTTTTCATAATTACCAATTTTTTTTTAAAGTATAGCAGGAATCTGAAAACAAAAAATACAGTCGTAAAGCTACACTTATTACGTTTAAGAAAATATATAGTTTAATATACAAAACTGTTGATAAATGGGAGATAAAAAATAATATTAAGCGTGGGTCAGAGTGATCTCAATACAAAATATGATGAATGTGGGAAAGTTACTTATAATTTGTTCTACAATCGTTTATTTTTCTTGTTTTTCGTAAATAACTCGTAAACGGTAGCCCACAGCAAAAAAATATCTTTTACGTAAATAATCTGTTTCAGATTTCTTATAAAATAAGTATGTGGTGTTCTACTCTATATGATTATTAAATCAAACACGAACTCCACGTATAAATCTATAATCTAATTTCTACAAAGCGCTATGAATTTATGCGATAGCAAACAAGCAATAGGTTGCGTAGGCATAAGCGCGAGCGGCGGGGCAGAGCGGCACAGGTTCGGCGTCGATGGCGATCGGATGCGCTCTGAGGCTCCGTGCAGCGGTCTGGGAGCCGGTGCGCGGCGGTTCCCTCCGCGCGTCTTCTTCACCCCGCTGTCGCCTGGACGGGTTTGCGGCTAGTGATGTGCGCATGCACTTAGTGATGCGCCACATCACCCCCCTGGGAGTGCTAAGGTCCATCTGCGGAAAACAAATTAGGAAATCTGACAATGCGACCAGAACGTGTTTTCCTAACAGGGTCCTGTTTAGCGTCGGAAGATGGGACAGCAGCTTGCTGACGACTGTCTTGCTCGGCTAAAGTGAAAGCTGGCTTTACTCTATCTATAGAGACTGTCACAGGTCCTCTATTCGATTCTACTGTGATTGTTTTATCAGTTCTTGAGAGTACTTTGTGTGGTCCAGTGTAAGGCTTTTCCAAGGAACGGCGGACAGCGTCCTTGCGAATGAAAACATATGTTGCTGTTTTGAGATCTTCGTGTACAAAAATCGATTTGGGTGTGTGATGAGATGCCGGCTGCGGTTTGAGGTGAGAAATGTGCTCTTTAAGCCGTGACACGAAGTCAGATGGCTGCAACATGTTGTGAGGGTGTGTGTTAGAATTGAAAAACTCACCCGGGATCCGTAATGGCTCACCATAAACCATCTCCGCAGCCGAGCACCGCAGGTCCGCCTTCCAAGCCGTCCGCAACCCGAGCAACACGACGGGGAGCACGTCAGTCCAGTAGGGCTACCGCCAATACCGAAAATCGTCAATTGCGGGCATTTTTCTCTGTCACTCTAATTACGCCTTCATTGGAGTAAAAGAGTAAGATCCCCGCAATTTGCGAATTTCGGTTTTCGCGGTAGCCCCTCAGCTCTTCTCGTCGTGGGCCATGATGGCGGCCTTAAGGGTGCGGTGGAGCCTTTCCACCATCCCATTCGCCGCTGGGTGGTACGCCGTTGTGTGGCGCAGATGTACGCCGCAGAGGCGCGTCAACGCCTGAAAAAGTCGTGAATTAAACTGACGTCCTTGATCAGTTGTGACGACCTGTGGGCAACCAAATCTCGAGACCCATGTTTCACATAGTGCCTTTGCCACCGACTCGGCGGTGATGTCATGAAGTGGTAGTACTTCAGGCCAGCGTGTGAACCTGTCCACAGCTGTGAAACAGTATCTGAAGTCGTGTGAAGGTGGGAGAGGTCCTATTAGGTCAATATGCACGTGACTAAATCTCTCACCAGGAAGCGCGAACTGACCGAGTGGAGAAGAGGTGTGACGCTGTACTTTAGAAGTTTGGCACGCAATGCAGGCTTGGGTCCAGGCACGGCAATCTTTCCGTCCGTTGGGCCAGATGTACCTTTCCGTGACCAGCTTGGTTGTTGTCTTCACACCTGGATGACTCAGACAGTGTATGGCATCGAAGATCTGCCTTCGTAGCTCGCGTGGTACATAGGGACGAGGCCTAGACTGTGAGATGTCACAGACCAACGTGATGAGGGTCCCTGGTACTTGAACTTCCTTCAGAGCGATGGAGGAGTTGTTGGGGTTCAGGAGCTCTTGCATCTCAGGATCTGCTTTCTGCGAACGAGCCAGGGTCTCCACATCAGGTGGCTTCGAAATGGCCTCGATCCGAGAAAGGGCATCTGCTGTAATGTTTTCCTTACCAGATATGTGTCTGATATCGGTGGTGAATTGTGAGATGAAATCGAGCTGATTTAACTGGCGAGGCGAACAGTGACGGTCTCTCTGCTGGAAAGCGTATGTGATTGGTTTATGGTCGGTGTAGATCACAAAATGCCTGCCTTCAACCATGAACCTGAAATGCTTGACGCTTTCGTACACTGCCAGAAGTTCCCTGTCGTACGCGCTGTAACGAGACTGGGCCTTGTTCATCTTCTTCGAGAAAAATGCGAGTGGCTGCCATTCTTTGTCGACCAGTTGTTGAAGCACCGAGCCCAAGGCTGAGTTTGAGGCATCACAGACGAGAGCTAGAGGTGCATTCAATACTGGGTGAGCGAGTAGGGTACATCTAACGATACTTGCTTTGCAGCTGGCGAAAACTTGGAGAAGTTCAGGAGTCCAGCTGATGGGATGCGAGCCCTTGACCTTTGGACCAGCTAGCAGGTCGTGAAGTGGTGCTTGCTCCTCAGCAGCGTGTGGGATGAAACGCCTATAAAAATTTAATATGCCTAAAAACCTGCGTAGGCCGTTTACAGTCCTCGGAGGGGGGAAATCTCGAATGACTTCGATCCTGGTGTCCAGTGGGCGCGTACCTTGCTCCGAAATGTGAAAACCCAGGAAGGTTACCTCGCGCTGACCAAACACGCATTTCCTCTCGTTGATAAGCAGACCGTACTCTGCCAGGCGTTTGAAGACCTGCTCCAGGTGCTCCAGGTGCTCGCTGTGGCTTCTGGAATATACCAAAATGTCATCGATATAAGAATAGCAGCAATCCATGTCACGAAGTACTTCGTCGAGAAAACGCTGAAAGGTCTGTCCTGCATTTCTTAGGCCGAAAGACATAAAAGGAAACTCGAGAAGTCCGAATGGCGTGGTTATAGCAGTCTTGGCAATGTCTTCATGAAAAACCGGGATCTGGTTATAAGCTTTGACTAGGTCAATTTTGGAGAATATTTTGCAGCCTGCCAGACTGTAAGCATAATCTTCGATATGCCTAATGGGGTACCTGTCCGGGATTGTTCGCGCGTTAAGCGCGCGGTAGTCCCCGCAAGGTCTCCAGCCGTCCTTCTTTGGAGCGAGGTGGAGCGCAGAAGCCCAGGGTGAATCGGAGCGACGAGCGGTGCCGTCTCTAACCATCTCTTCGAACTGCTCCTTAGCCACCTTCAGCCTATCGGGAGCCAGGCGGCGTGGTCTGGAAAATACTGGCGGCCCTGGTGAGGTACGGATAAAATGTACGGTGTTATGCTTCACTTGACGTGTGATGCCTGACGGTTTGGTAAGTTGCGAGTACTTTGACAGCAGGGCGTGGTACTCGCTGTCACCGGAAATCGTCTTGATGCTGGAGATGTCGCATTTCATCCGTATGGCTGCTGAGGAGAGAGAGGTGAGCTTGTCTATCAATCTACCGTCCTGACAGTCCACGAGCAACCCATAGTGTGCGAGGAGATCTGCTCCGATGATCGGCTTGCCTACGCTAGCTACCACGAAGTTCCACACGAAGTCTCGCCTTAGGCCCAGGTCAAGGTGCAGCGTGACGGTCCCATATGTCTGAATAGGAGTGCCGTTGGCAGCGGTGAGGCTGTACTCAGTCGGTTTGCCATCGGGCCAATTCCCACGTGGCACCACGCAGAGGTCGGAACCGGTATCAATAAGGAACTGCAATTTTGACCTTTTGTCGGTTATGAAGAGGCGGCTTGTGGCGCGGCAATCAGTCGCCGCGTTTACTGAGAGCCGCTTGCATTTCCCGACGAGTAGTTGCAGGGGGTAGTGCATTTCTTCGCTTTTTCACCAAAAATAGAATGATACCAACACGTACCTGCAGTTCTACTTCGGCTCCGACCCCTGCTCCTCGATCTCGCGTTGCCTCCTCGACGAGATGTTGAGCGCCCTCGGCCTTGATGCATGGACATTTGCGCAATTTGCTTAGTCATCTCGGACTGTGCACGTGTCAGGTCGTCGATGCGTTTCAATAGCCCACCAAAATCGGACGTCGCGGCCGCAACGTGTAATGGCGGCGACGGTGACGTGGCCTCGCAAATTCTGTCGGCGAGATCTGCTAGCTCCTCCAAACTGGCTGAGGCCTGCGAAATTAAAATAGGTTGAACATGCGTCGGTAACCTTTTCATCCACATACTTTTCATAAACTCGTCGTTCATTCCGCCGTCAGCCAAATGTTGTAAATGGTGCAGAAATTGCGAGGGCTTGCGATCCCCCAGTTCCTCATTAGACAGCACCTGGGTAATCTGTTGCTGACGGGAAACACACAGGTACTTAGTTAATTCAGCCTTTAACTTTGGGTACTTATCAGTAGCTGGGGGATTCTTAATAATACCTTTAATCTCTTTGGCATACCTGTGATCGAGTTGAGCAACGACGCAATAAAATTTCGTGGCGTCGTCCTTAATACCTGACACGTGAAACTGCGCCTCTGCTTGTCCAAACCAGACTTCGGGATCGTCCGGCCAAAATGGCGGCAACCGAATTGCCACGCGGTTAACGGCCACCGGCGCGCCAACTTGCGCATCAGCAAAATCTTCGGCCGCCCGAGGCGGCGCCGTGACCGACGCGCCCGCGCCGTTACCATTCTCATCCGTCATAATTATAACGCGACGATAAAACTTCCCGCGGTCCGTAAGCACTCTCGGGTCACCAATGTGGTGTTCTACTCTATATGATTATTAAATCAAACACGAACTCCACGTATAAATCTATAATCTAATTTCTACAAAGCGCTATGAATTTATGCGATAGCAAACAAGCAATAGGTTGCGTAGGCGTAAGCGCGAGCGGCGGGGCAGAGCGGCACAGGTTCGGCGTCGATGGCGATCGGATGCGCTCTGAGGCTCCGTGCAGCGGTCTGGGAGCCGGTGCGCGGCGGTTCCCTCCGCGCGTCTTCTTCACCCCGCTGTCGCCTGGACGGGTTTGCGGCTAGTGATGTACGCATGCACTTAGTGATGCGCCACAAGTACTACTGTTTTTCGGTACCATCAATATTAAAAAAAATATTGAAGGGAGAAAATAAATACTTAGGTCCCCTTTTTTAGTCATTCGTAAATAACTCGTAAACGAAGGCCAATAGCAAAACAATTTTTAGTACATGAATAATTTACATAAAATTTCCTACAAAAAAGGTCATTCGAACTTTTTCGCTAGGATCAATATTAAAAACGATATTAAAGAGAGAAAATAAATTCTAAGGTCCCCTTTTTAAATATTGATCCTAGCGAAAAAGTTTGAATAACCTTTTTTGTAGGAAATTTTATGCTAATTATTCTTGTGTTAAAATATTTTTTGCTATTGGACATCCTTTACGAGTTATTTACGAATGACTAAAAAAGAGGACCTTAGTATTTATTTTCTCCCTTCAATATTTTTTTTAATATTGACCTTAGCGAAAAAAAGGAGCACTTATTTTATAAGAAATCTTAAACAGATTATTTACGTAAAAGATATTTTTTTGCTGTGGGCTACCGTTTACGAGTTATTTACGAAATTATTAAAAAATAAACGATTGTAGAACAAATTATAAGTAACTTTCCCACATTCATAATATTATGTATTGAGATCACTCTGGCCCACGCTTAATATTATTTTTTATCTCCCATTTATCAACAGTTTTGTATATTAAACTATATATTTTCTTAAACGTAATAAGTGTAGCTTTACGACTGTATTTTTTGTTTTCAGATTCCTGCTATACTTTAAAAAAAATTGGTAATTATGAAAAAATCAAAAATACGTTTTTTAGTCTTTTCTACTTTATGCTTTTTTTTTGTTAGAAAGTGCATTGTTTTTGTTCCAAAACTAGATTCCTCATCCTTAATTTATCCGAAAATGATATATTACATTCCCTAATAGGTATAGTTTTAGAGAAATGTTGCTCCAAGTGAAGCGCGGCGGCGTCGAACTTCCCCCCCTCCCCCCCACTAAATGAGACGTGGCTCTCGAGGTCTCCCGGTCTGTATCTGCTCATGACCAGCTAAGAATCAACTGTGCCAAGTTTCAGCGCATAGTCACAAAGTGCAAGGTGTCGTGCACTAACAAACTAGCTATAATGTAGTTTATTGGATTAATAATATTCATTTTATGAATGTTATTTACATTATTTATTTTGTTTATTTTTTATTTTGTTTATTATGTTAATTTGTTTATTTTGTTTATTTTGTTTATTTTATTTATTATGTTTTTTTTTTTATATATTTTTTTTTATTTAATATATTTATTATATTCTGTTTTTAGTATTTGTTGTAACAGCAGCAAGAGAAATACATAATCTATGAAAATTTCAACTGCCTAGCTATCACGATTCATGAGATACAGCCTGGTGACAGACAGACGGACAGCGGAGTCTAAAAAAATACTACATACATTACTACCTACTACGACCTATTTCCTTTTACTCTTTCGGGTTTAAAAAACAATCCCGTGAATTGTAGAAGAAAGTTTTGTTGGAATGTAGAAAGCATACTAAGTTGGGCTAAAATTTACTTGAATACGAAGAAGAATAAACACATAAATTTTATTCTTAATCCAATAGATTTGAATTAGAATAATTCTCGCACTCGTTATTTTAAAATAAAATGAAAGTTAATAAATCATGTCACTTTTATTTAAATGAAAAATAAAAAACGGAATATTTATTCCTAATGTAGGATTATTCTAAATAACGTCTTATTAAATTAGAATGTTATACTCAATTAATTTAACTTTTGTAGTACAATGTATAAAGTTAGTAAAATGAATTTCACCCCTCTTTTCAACGGTCGGATTGATTTGAATTTTTTTTAGCGTAAATGATTATATTGTGATAGATATGTACATTTTTTTGGAGCCTTCGAAACGGCGATGATAATTTGATAATGAAACTACATATAAAGTAAACTGCGAAATTATAATTATGATGGTTCAATGTATATTCCTTTGCCAATTAAGTATGTATTTTGTTTATTATTCTTATCAGCCTTGGGGTCTTTACGTATGCTATCTCTTTCACACCTACGGAAAGTGAATGAGATAGCAAATTACAGCAGGTAAGAAAATAATCCTACGCTTACCACTAGATTTGCAGAATGTCGCAGATCGCAGCATGAATTGTATTGTATTATTTGCTGTGTTTCCACTTGAGACCGTCATTTATTACTCATTGGCAATAACAATAAGATTAAGTCGTGGCGTGGTGAATTTTTTGTCAGCATTTGCTAAACACGTGCGGTAGGCGGTGTGTCAAACGATATTAATACCTATTCATTTCCGTCTAATAATGAGTACAAATTTTAAATATCAGCTGAACTTTTAAAAACACAATTAGTCTCGGTAGTAACTCGGACACTGAAACTACATACTAAACATAATTCGAAAACAAAGAATCATGAATACTTTCCCCATTTGTTCCTGCCCAACGTGACCGCCGCGATACATGAGGTGGGGACATATGGGAATGATTTAAATGAAGTGCCTATTCCCATCTGTGCCCGGCGGAGAGAAATAGGAATACACCATATCGAGCTATTCCTTATCATACCTTTAAAAACATATTTTTTAGGGTTCCGTACCCAAAGGGTAAAAACGGGATCCTATTACTAAGACTCGGCTGTCCGTCTGCCTGTCACTAAGCTGTATCTCATGAAGCGTGATAGCTAGGCAGTTGACATTTTCACAGATTGTGTATTGCTGTTGCCCCTATTACAACAAATACTAAAAACAGAATATTATAAATATATAAGTTGGGCTCCCATACAACAAACATGATTTATTTGCTGTTTTTTGCGTAATGGTACAGAACCCTTCCTGCGCGAGTCCGACTCTCACTTGGCCGGTATTTTATTTTTTTACATTAAATTAGGCACAGTGAGCCATTGAAGTGTTTCGCTATCCACCATCCGAGCAGATCAGCTGAATTGTACCTGATGATTTAGTTATCAGATTAAAAGCAATACGGGTATCGACCAATACAAAGACTATGCGGCAGTAAATTAAATTCTTAAGATTTTATTGAATAAAATTAGGTATAAATTAGACAACTATTATTATTTACTTCTATCTATAGGGCACCCAGACTACATTTTAATCCAGGAAGATTATTAAGAATATAAAATCATGATTACATTTACTTGATTAAGAATGAGATTATTCTTATAAATTTTTTTATTTGAATAATTTTGACGAATAAATCAACATGATTTTATTCTTAGGAATTCTTATTCAAATAATGATTTTATTCTTGAATGCCCAACACTGCTTACTAAGTATGTATCTATTTAATTTAATCAAAATTATTTCACCTTTCCAATGTTACAGATACTTAATAAATATAATGAATTCTGGTATTAATGAAAGATTTGAAGTATTAAAATAAGGTTATCACTGCTATAGATAATATATATTTTTTCTGGTCGCTGCATTAAGCAAAACAACGTAAATTACGACTTTTAGCTGACACAACTTACCGCATCTGAAAACGTTTAAAAGTAATTGCTTATTATAAAATAAGCTCATAATAACTAGGTATTATGTCATTTGTCAACAATGGTTAAATATCTACCACACTACCACAATCCGCTAACGCATGTATCTTTATCTTTAGATAGAGTGATTAAAAAAATCACGTTGTGTGTCAAGACTGTCAAGTCACTATAACTACCAGTAAAATTACTAGTTAGGTTAAATTTTTTCCTTAAATCAGTCTTTAATCTGTAGGTACATACCAAGTTTGAACCCGAAAATAGAAAAATAGTATCTAAGTAGCATTAAAAATATAACTAAACAATAACAGATATTGCTAGGATAGGATGGTGTTTACTTGCAGGAAGCCCTTTTCTAAAAATTCCAAACTAGAATTGCTCCGAAATGAACAAAAACAATAGGAACACACAGGTATAAAAGTATAAAGATAAACAAAGGAATGGCCGCGCTGCGGCTGTCGCTCCAAAATAATACTGTAATCGCCCAATAATGTTTTCAATTTTAGCTTAAGGAGTCAAAGTACAATATTGTTTGAATTGACAATAAGCGAAGTTACCGACAACGAAACATGTTTGTGCTGGAGACTTAATAGACCGCCCATGCCAACCACGGTTATTCAATAATAAGTTCAATTTAAGTGTGCGTAAAGATTACAATCGTTTGAACTGGTTCAAAACCTTATTATCAGGTAACTGAATCGACTGGGTTTTTATTTCGGTTACCGGTAACCGAGGTTAACTCGATCTGATACGGTTACCGAATCAAAGTGTTACCTTATCAGACGGTTACCGTTATGGTAGGGGTTTTTATAACCACTTCTAAAATAACCCTATGAAAAACCCCGGTTAAGGTAACCGGTTCCGGTCCCTGGTGCCAGCGCAACGGTCACAGCGCAGCCACATGCTGGTTTGCTGCCGGGAGCTCAAGACAACAAATAATCAAGGTCGGTAACGTTATGTTTATCACATATGATGTTTTCCTTGATCTTTATAAAAAGAAAGTGTTTGTGAATGGCTACGAATTAATAGGGTACATTGATACGGGTAGTAAAATTAACATACTTACCATTGAACATGCTAACAAAATGAAACTTGTTATAATCATTTATTTCAGGCTTTTAACCCATAATAAAATTACACATAAACAATACAATGGCATACTATATACAATACAATAAAAAGGAATACGGAATGTCAAACAATATTAATTTTAGAACCTTACTTAACTAGTTACATCATTTCGCCCAGTTATGGGACACTGGTGCATGCAATGACAACCAGTGTTGTATATTAAACTATATATTTTCTTAAACGTAATAAGTGTAGCTTTACGACTGTATTTTTTGTTTTCAGATTCCTGCTATACTTTAAAAAAAAATTGGTAATTATGAAAAAATCAAAAATACGTTTTTTAGTCTTTTCTACTTTATGCTTTTTTTTTGTTAGAAAGTGCATTGTTTTTGTTCCAAAACTAGATTCCTCATCCTTAATTTATCCGAAAATGATATATTACATTCCCTAATAGGTATAGTTTTAGAGAAATGTTGCTCCAAGTGAAGCGCGGCGGCGTCGAACTTCCCCCCCTCCCCCCCACTAAATGAGACGTGGCTCTCGAGGTCTCCCGGTCTGTATCTGCTCATGACCAGCTAAGAATCAACTGTGCCAAGTTTCAGCGCATAGTCACAAAGTGCAAGGTGTCGTGCACTAACAAACTAGCTATAATGTAGTTTATTGGATTAATAATATTCATTTTATGAATGTTATTTACATTATTTATTTTGTTTATTTTTTAGTTTGTTTATTATGTTAATTTGTTTATTTTGTTTATTTTGTTTATTTTATTTATTATGTTTTTTTTTTTATATATTTTTTTTTATTTAATATATTTATTATATTCTGTTTTTAGTATTTGTTGTAACAGCAGCAAGAGAAATACATAATCTATGAAAATTTCAACTGCCTAGCTATCACGATTCATGAGATACAGCCTGGTGACAGACAGACGGACAGCGGAGTCTAAAAAAATACTACATACATTACTACCTACTACGACCTATTTCCTTTTACTCTTTCGGGTTTAAAAAACAATCCCGTGAATTGTAGAAGAAAGTTTTGTTGGAATGTAGAAAGCATACTAAGTTGGGCTAAAATTTACTTGAATACGAAGAAGAATAAACACATAAATTTTATTCTTAATCCAATAGATTTGAATTAGAATAATTCTCGCACTCGTTATTTTAAAATAAAATGAAAGTTAATAAATCATGTCACTTTTATTTAAATGAAAAATAAAAAACGGAATATTTATTCCTAATGTAGGATTATTCTAAATAACGTCTTATTAAATTAGAATGTTATACTCAATTAATTTAACTTTTGTAGTACAATGTATAAAGTTAGTAAAATGAATTTCACCCCTCTTTTCAACGGTCGGATTGATTTGAATTTTTTTTAGCGTAAATGATTATATTGTGATAGATATGTACATTTTTTTGGAGCCTTCGAAACGGCGATGATAATTTGATAATGAAACTACATATAAAGTAAACTGCGAAATTATAATTATGATGGTTCAATGTATATTCCTTTGCCAATTAAGTATGTATTTTGTTTATTATTCTTATCAGCCTTGGGGTCTTTACGTATGCTATCTCTTTCACACCTACGGAAAGTGAATGAGATAGCAAATTACAGCAGGTAAGAAAATAATCCTACGCTTACCACTAGATTTGCAGAATGTCGCAGATCGCAGCATGAATTGTATTGTATTATTTGCTGTGTTTCCACTTGAGACCGTCATTTATTACTCATTGGCAATAACAATAAGATTAAGTCGTGGCGTGGTGAATTTTTTGTCAGCATTTGCTAAACACGTGCGGTAGGCGGTGTGTCAAACGATATTAATACCTATTCATTTCCGTCTAATAATGAGTACAAATTTTAAATATCAGCTGAACTTTTAAAAACACAATTAGTCTCGGTAGTAACTCGGACACTGAAACTACATACTAAACATAATTCGAAAACAAAGAATCATGAATACTTTCCCCATTTGTTCCTGCCCAACGTGACCGCCGCGATACATGAGGTGGGGACATATGGGAATGATTTAAATGAAGTGCCTATTCCCATCTGTGCCCGGCGGAGAGAAATAGGAATACACCATATCGAGCTATTCCTTATCATACCTTTAAAAACATATTTTTTAGGGTTCCGTACCCAAAGGGTAAAAACGGGATCCTATTACTAAGACTCGGCTGTCCGTCTGCCTGTCACTAAGCTGTATCTCATGAAGCGTGATAGCTAGGCAGTTGACATTTTCACAGATTGTGTATTGCTGTTGCCCCTATTACAACAAATACTAAAAACAGAATATTATAAATATATAAGTTGGGCTCCCATACAACAAACATGATTTATTTGCTGTTTTTTGCGTAATGGTACAGAACCCTTCCTGCGCGAGTCCGACTCTCACTTGGCCGGTATTTTATTTTTTTACATTAAATTAGGCACAGTGAGCCATTGAAGTGTTTCGCTATCCACCATCCGAGCAGATCAGCTGAATTGTACCTGATGATTTAGTTATCAGATTAAAAGCAATACGGGTATCGACCAATACAAAGACTATGCGGCAGTAAATTAAATTCTTAAGATTTTATTGAATAAAATTAGGTATAAATTAGACAACTATTATTATTTACTTCTATCTATAGGGCACCCAGACTACATTTTAATCCAGGAAGATTATTAAGAATATAAAATCATGATTACATTTACTTGATTAAGAATGAGATTATTCTTATAAATTTTTTTATTTGAATAATTTTGACGAATAAATCAACATGATTTTATTCTTAGGAATTCTTATTCAAATAATGATTTTATTCTTGAATGCCCAACACTGCTTACTAAGTATGTATCTATTTAATTTAATCAAAATTATTTCACCTTTCCAATGTTACAGATACTTAATAAATATAATGAATTCTGGTATTAATGAAAGATTTGAAGTATTAAAATAAGGTTATCACTGCTATAGATAATATATATTTTTTCTGGTCGCTGCATTAAGCAAAACAACGTAAATTACGACTTTTAGCTGACACAACTTACCGCATCTGAAAACGTTTAAAAGTAATTGCTTATTATAAAATAAGCTCATAATAACTAGGTATTATGTCATTTGTCAACAATGGTTAAATATCTACCACACTACCACAATCCGCTAACGCATGTATCTTTATCTTTAGATAGAGTGATTAAAAAAATCACGTTGTGTGTCAAGACTGTCAAGTCACTATAACTACCAGTAAAATTACTAGTTAGGTTAAATTTTTTCCTTAAATCAGTCTTTAATCTGTAGGTACATACCAAGTTTGAACCCGAAAATAGAAAAATAGTATCTAAGTAGCATTAAAAATATAACTAAACAATAACAGATATTGCTAGGATAGGATGGTGTTTACTTGCAGGAAGCCCTTTTCTAAAAATTCCAAACTAGAATTGCTCCGAAATGAACAAAAACAATAGGAACACACAGGTATAAAAGTATAAAGATAAACAAAGGAATGGCCGCGCTGCGGCTGTCGCTCCAAAATAATACTGTAATCGCCCAATAATGTTTTCAATTTTAGCTTAAGGAGTCAAAGTACAATATTGTTTGAATTGACAATAAGCGAAGTTACCGACAACGAAACATGTTTGTGCTGGAGACTTAATAGACCGCCCATGCCAACCACGGTTATTCAATAATAAGTTCAATTTAAGTGTGCGTAAAGATTACAATCGTTTGAACTGGTTCAAAACCTTATTATCAGGTAACTGAATCGACTGGGTTTTTATTTCGGTTACCGGTAACCGAGGTTAACTCGATCTGATACGGTTACCGAATCAAAGTGTTACCTTATCAGACGGTTACCGTTATGGTAGGGGTTTTTATAACCACTTCTAAAATAACCCTATGAAAAACCCCGGTTAAGGTAACCGGTTCCGGTCCCTGGTGCCAGCGCAACGGTCACAGCGCAGCCACATGCTGGTTTGCTGCCGGGAGCTCAAGACAACAAATAATCAAGGTCGGTAACGTTATGTTTATCACATATGATGTTTTCCTTGATCTTTATAAAAAGAAAGTGTTTGTGAATGGCTACGAATTAATAGGGTACATTGATACGGGTAGTAAAATTAACATACTTACCATTGAACATGCTAACAAAATGAAACTTGTTATAATCATTTATTTCAGGCTTTTAACCCATAATAAAATTACACATAAACAATACAATGGCATACTATATACAATACAATAAAAAGGAATACGGAATGTCAAACAATATTAATTTTAGAACCTTACTTAACTAGTTACATCATTTCGCCCAGTTATGGGACACTGGTGCATGCAATGACAACCAGTGTCCCATAAATGGACCATCAAGCCTGTCGGCGACGACTGCCAGCAGGGCGCTGCCGCTGGTGCGCACACGTCTCGCTGCTGATGTTGCTCTCTTGCGCATGGTGGCGTAAAAGCAGTCCACACGCGCCTCCGCGAACATTCCCGAGGCGCTGCAAAACCTCGGCAGATGCAGCAGCGCCCTTAAAGCATTGTTGTATTGAACACGGAGAGCGTTGTATGCCTTCTGTGTGTATTTAACCCACAGGCTGCTCGTGTAAAAAGTGGTACAATATGCACGAAACAGTGTAGTTTTGACGTTAAAAGAACAACGAGCAAACCTGCGGGCTATCATATTGGCTCGGACTGACAACGCTCTCCGCTCCCGTTCAATATCTTCGTCATCTTTAAGGTCGTCAGTTAATACATGGCCTAGATATTTGAACCGGTGAACACGCTTCAAAGGGACCCCGCTGAGACGTACAGGAGGTACCTCGGACGGACATTTAGTCCCCGCCCTAAAAATCATTAGTTCGCTCTTCTTAGCGTTATATTTAAGGCCGTGACAACTGGCAAACTGCTCGCAGAGACTAATGAGTTCGCGGAGACCTCCAACAGATGCACTCAGCAACGCCATGTCGTCTGCGTAGCTAATATTGTTGAAGCATACCCCGTCAATGTGACAACCGACATGACGGCTGCTGAGCACCTCAATCAGATCGTTAACGTACAGGTTGAAGAGTGTGGGCGAGCTCAGCCCCCCTTGTCTCACGCCACACTCCAACCTGTACCCCTCCGAAATACTCTCCCCCCATCTGACATGATTGATCTGGCTTCCATACGAAAACTGAAATATCCGGATAAGCTCTAGCTCTAGCATTTTATGACACCGTCTTCAGTTCTTATGCGCGGTTTTGGTGGTGCACATTCACAATCACTTGGTACCGTACAAGTTGAAGTTCACATAGATAATATCACTTTGTCAGGCTCAGCGGAAATAACTAGCTATAAAATGACAGGAATTGACTTTATTATCGGGCAGAAATTAATAAATCAAGAAAATGTTAGCCTGATCACAACAAACAACTCTGTGACACTTCTTCATACGAGTGATTTAGAAAATACCCTACAAGAAATTAAATTAACTTCCTCCGATTTTGTTACGAAGTACCCGGTTTACTTAAACGCAGATGTTGTTTTGTTGAAAAACAGTTCTAGTTTAGTAGAAGTTCGTATTGACTGTGATGAAAATGGAGGTAAACACACGTTCTTATTGCATCCGGTGTGCTTTGAATTAGGAAGTACATCCTATTTCATTCCCAGAGCTGTTTTATCGTGTCAAAATCCTCTCATAAAGGTAATTAATGTGGGCGATGAATCAATTCGATGGACGAAAGGAAAATTATTAGCACGTGTCGAAATAATTAATGCAAGTGAGATGGATGAATGTAATGTTATGACAGTTGGTAACTCATCTATGTGCGATAGGATAATTGAAACTAACATAAATCCTAGCGAGTTAGATGTAGGTGATCTTAATGAGGCAGATTTGGCAAGGCTTTTGAATTTGTTAAATGAGTCTAGTACTTCATTTGCTAAAGATACTAAGGACTTAGGCTGTACAGATCTAATTAGTATGAATATCAAAACTACAACTGATGAACCTGTATTCTACAAACCGTATCGGTTGTCCCATAGTGAGAGCGCCATAGTTGACCAGAAGGTACAAGAGTTATTAGATGCTGGTATAATTAGGGAATCCATGTCTGACTACGCAAGTCCCGTCGTTTTAGTAAAAAAGAAGAATGGAGAATATAGGCTATGTGTAGACTACAGGGCTTTAAACTCGCGTACTGTGAAGGATAGGTACCCCTTACCCAATATAGACGATCAGTTAACTCGTTTATCCGGCAAGGCATTTTTTTACGACACTAGACCTAGCTCAGGGGTACATGCAGGTCCCTATAGAAGAAAATTCCATACATAAGAGCTCGTTCGTGACAAGTTCAGGCCAGTGGGAGTTTTTAAAAATGCCTTTCGGACTGTGCAATGCACCTGCCGTGTTTTCTCGATTAATAAAACTGGCTCTAGGTAACGTTCACTCCGAAGTAGCTCTATATCTTGATGACATCATGTTGCCTACTGTTACTATTGAGGAGGGCTTAGATCTCTTAAGACGCGTGTTACAATCCCTTAAAGATGCGAATTTAAAGCTGAACTTACGAAAGTGTTCATTCTTAAAACCAACTGCTACCTATTTGGGACACGAAATTACTCAAGGGACTATACAACCTGGAAAGGCTAAAATAGAGTGTGTTAGCAATTATAAACGACCTAGTAACGTTCATGAAATCCGCCAGTTTATCGGACTAACATCATATTTTAGGAAGTTTGTGCGGGGTTTTGCCGAAATCGCTAGACCGCTTACAGAACTAACTCAAAAGGGTGTTGATTGGCACTGGGGCCAAGAACAAGAACACGCGTTTCAAACGTTAAAACAGAAACTTGTAGAAAGACCCGTATTAGGTATATATGATAGGAACGCCGAAACTGAATTGCATACCGACGCGAGTAGCTTGGGCCTTAGTGGCATATTACTTCAGTACCAGCCTGACCGTAGTCTCAAACATATAGCATATTTCAGTAGAGTCACAAAAGTAAGGAAGAGCGGTTTTACCACAGTTATGAACTCGAGACTTCAGCAGTTGTAGAGTCCCTAAAACGATTTAGGGTTTACTTGACTGGGATCCCTGTAAAAGTAATCACTGACTGCGCGGCTTTACGAACCACCCTTGTCAAAAAAGATTTAATTCCACGCATCGCCAGGTGGTGGCTTGCTATTCAAGATTTCGACCTAAAAATAGAATATCGCCCTGGTAACCGAATGCGTCACGCCGATGCCTTAAGCAGGAACCCTGTCATTAGCGAGGTACATATAGTAGAGGAATCCGACTGGTTACTTACTCTCCAGATGCAAGATGATGCGATACAAAACATTATTACTCAACTTTCTCAAGGTACGAATAATGCAGACATAGTTTCTAATTACGTGCTAAAAGAAGGGATTTTATATAGGAAAACTTTGTCAGGAGAACGTTTTGTCATTCCAAAGTTAGCAAAGTATGGTTTATTACAAAAATATCACGACCAAATAGGTCATCCCGGCTTTGAGAAATGCGAGAAAATTATTAAGGCCCAGTTTTGGTTCCAAGGAATGACTCGTTTCATACGTAAATATATAAACTCGTGTTTACGTTGTGCCTACGGTAAGGGTAACTTTGGTAGAATCGAAGGTGAACTGCACCCCATAGATAAGGCAGCTGTTCCGATGCACACATTGCATATAGATCATCTCGGTCCTTTCGTAAAGACCCGCCTCGGAAATACATATCTACTTGTGGTAATTGATGCTTTTACTAAATATGTATTTGCGAAGCCTGCGAAAAATGCCAGCTCAATGGAGACTATTAAACTTTTTAAGGACGTAATTTACCAATTTGGAAATCCTTGTAAAGTAATAAGTGATAGAGGAAAAGCCTTCACGAGCCGGTATTTCAAACAGTTTGCAGAAGAGTGTCAGTTTAAACACGTCTTGAATGCCATAGCCAGTCCCCGTTCTAACGGACAGGTGGAAAGGGTAAACCGTACTCTTCTGAACGGTCTTAACACCATGGCTGATAGTGAATGTACTTGGGATACTAAAGTAGCCGATGTAGTCTGGGGAATTAACAACACGCCCAATTCAACAACGGGTTTCACCCCATTTAGTCTTATGTTTGGTCATAGCAACACACGCTACCCAGCATACCCCTCTGATACTCCTATAGACGTAACTAATCAGCAGAATCAACTTGATTCTCGTAGAAAGACGGCAAAGTTACGAATTGACCGAAACATGACCGTCATGAAAAGTAGGTTCGACAAAAAACGAAAACCCTATAGGAAGTACTCACGAGGTCAATTAGTTTTGTGGAAAGGTGGATCCGCGAGGGATACTCAGGCGAAGGTTACAAGAAAGCTTGACGGGTTATATACAGGGCCTTACAGGGTAATTAAATGTGACCATAGTATAGACCGTTATACAATTTCTAGCGTGAAAGGTATGAAAGGTTATAAAAGGTTCTGTGCCGTAGTACGAGCAGATGTCCTTAGGCCTTATAAAACAACCTTATCAGATGATGATAGCTCTGGTAGTGACCACGACATAGACAGGGATGATCTTATAGACCTTTTAGAGAGCTAATAAAATATTTGATTTGTCCAATTATAGTGTGTTTGCGCCCATAATAAGGTTAATCATCTTAGCATAAAAGGTAAATAATCAATAATAAAATCTTACGATTAGATCATTCATTTAATTATAAATATATTGAAAGTATGCGTAATAATAATCTTATCTGTAAATATATTTCTTGAAGTTTTTATTTCAATTAATAAAACAAAATTACATGATGTAACATACGATTAAAAAGAAATTATAATTAAATCGGCGTACATTTTATTTCATATCAACTCTATAGACATCCTGTATACTTATTTGCTGTCTTAATACATTCATAATTCACAAGCGTAAAACTGAGAGGGTATTTCTGCTATACAACATAAACAAATGGTAGATCTATCTCACAAAATAAATACATTGACAAGACTATTTTATTGTGACAAAAGGGTAGATATTATAAGCACGTGACAAGACAGTTCGTAAAAATAAGGTAAGATAAATTTAATGGCAGGGTAGAAGCATACAAGTAACGGTCGTAATAAATCTGCTGTGTGGAAATTAAACGCAGTAACTATTTCCCCTAATCTGTGTGATACTTTGTTTACTAGTATACCGAGAGGTACTGTGTAATAGCTAATTACTGTGTGATGCAATAAGGACTATGTGTGCTAGCTGTGTAGTAAAAACTGTGTGATATATCTGTGTGAAGCTCCTGTAAGTACCTATGGCATAACCTGTGTGTTTAATAGATGCTAGCATGCATATGGTACTAAATAAGGATTCAGTAAACACGTCGAATGCCTACTGTGTGTTACTTAACTGTGTGATGACTTGTCTCCAAAGCCCTGAAATGCATTTTTTTTAACTATTCCCTCTAATCTGTGTGATAAACTCAATAGTAGTTTTTTGAATTGGAGTCTAAGAAAAATATGTAAGATATCTGTGTACCAAGTAGATAGTATAAATTAAAATAAAACTTGCTCATCATCATACAATTTAATGTACGTTTATCATCTGTGTGAAGCTGTCAATATATCTGATATTAGGTGATATAATATAACAATATATTTGGCTGGTTCTTTATATATTCCAGGTTCCTGAATCGACTGGCGGTCCAACCACATCTACCAACTACTCGAGGGCTCCACCAGCAGGCCGTGGTGGACCACGGCCATGGCAGGACGGCCGAGTGTTAGCGTCATCCACCTTGGCGACACCCAAACCAGTATAATAAGACCTATGAGAGCCAAACCATTATTGAAGACCTACTACGAAAGCGCCATCTACTGCGAGGTATCGGAACTACCAGCCTATTGCGTCACTACAGCGTCGTGTAGATGGCGCCAATTGCAATAATCCAATTATCCCTTTGAGTTAATTTATTATTATAAAATTAAATGTTTTGATTGTTACTAAATATTACATGATATATGGAGCTTATACGTAATTGATTGTATTAGAATCTATTTTAAAAGTATGTATATTAGTTACCTGATTGAACTCGTGGAGGGGGTTTCTGAATGTTAATAAAAGGGGTCGTAACCGGGGACGGAGCTCTCTTTTGCTTCTGATTTTTGTACCAACAACTTGGTGAAGAATAAATCAGCGTCAATATATACTGGTTTCATTTTATAGCGCAAGTGCTAAGATTACCCATCCTGAGTACGTTAATATAATACTAAGTGAATACATGCAGACCTACTTCAGTACCTATTTTACGAAACTTAATGGAACTGTACTGCAGATACGATACGGTGCATATTAATCATAAAATGATACGTAATATCCATATATCCAACGGGAAATACCTCTCTACTACAGTTCCATAAGTCTCGTAAAATAGGCACTGAAGTAGTACCGTGTCACTGTAATAATGAAAAATTAAAAACAAAACTAAATGAAATTATTTTTAAAATTGGTTTTTTGGGGTTAGATATGAGGATATCGATATCACGTATCAGTGGTATATTGTACAAAAAAATAATAAGCCATATCGTATCTGTTTCTAAAATTTTTTTTTATCCCATAAAAAAAACAATGACTCAGCAAATTTTTTTAGGAACTGCGGGTCAAAAATTTTATTTTTACCTCTAGTATGCGTGTGCCAAACGGCTAACCTGTACATCGATTTGCGGTTTTCTATGATATTGGGGTCGTACGTCTGACGCTAAATAGGTTAATAATGGATAACGCTATATCCTACCACGGCAGTATAGACAAAATAAATATTAAAAAGAAATGATCCACGCGGCTCGTAATGCTCACTCCTTGTACACGGAGCAGCTACACAAAAGGATGGAAGATTTAAGTCCAGAGGCGAAAATCAGAGCAGAAAAAAGAAAAACTGCGGAAATGGTCAGAGAACTAGAAACAAAAAGGCGAAAAATTCTCGAAGGAGCTGCCAAAGAAGCGTTATTGGAAAAACAGATTACCAAGTTGCAATAGATTTTGTTATTATTTTATATCAAAAAATTGTTTAAGGCCTTGTATGTATAAGTTACGCTTATGGTTTAGTATGTGCACTAGTGCTGCACTCTGGCGGCAAAACATTGCAGTAATAAGTACTCCCTATTATTTTTTATCGGGCTATTTCGTTCAATCATGTATCGAGTACGACCACGGTCTTTAATATATAATGAATTTTAATTTCTTTTTTATTTTGCTTTATTAAAACAAATAGTTTTTCTTAATAAACTGCTTAAGTATTAAGGAACATCAATTTCAAGGACATTGGGTGTTGAAAGCCCCTTAATTTGTGTATAAAAGCGGTTTTATTTCATTTTTTCCACGATTTTAACAAGTCTACAAAATTTTCGGTTTCGACAAAAAAACATGTTTCGGTCGGACACTAAAGATTTTTAACCGACTTCAAAAGATTAGGTTTCTCAATTCGTCGCTTTGGTACCATAATACGCAAAACGTTGAAGTCTAGTACTTACTAATACGATTAAGGTCGGTATAAAGTGTTCCCTTTAGTATTTCTCGCTGGATTATATTATATGATACATTTAATATCCAATAAATTCAGTAGTCCTCTGTACCGTTTCAATTGGTTTTTCCTGTACAGCTTTCAACAAAAATAAATAAATTATTGGGTAATTGTATGAACTGTTGTATGAACTGTGATAGCAAATTACAATTTATAAATACAATGAAACAGTACAAAAACGTCACCTGACGTAGGATGTGAACCCACGACTTCCGTCTAACTATGCTTTCGCTCTTACCAACTGAGCTATTCAGATACTAGGTACTTCTTATTATTTCCGTTTTTGTATTATTTCATTGTATTGATAAATTGTAATTTGCTATCAGATAATTCTGCAAAAACTCAAAAATGTATTCCAATTATATATTTTATATTTATTACATTTAAGATTATGGTCAGGGAAAAACTTGAAAAAACGCCTGGAAAACCGGGAAAAGTCAGGGAATTTTGGTTATAGTAAAGAGTGGTCACCCTGGTTTACTTTCAAAAGGGTTTCATCATAGTTGCATTTCTAGGAATAGTGACAGCGGTTATTGAGATTTTGACATTAGGGAAAACGGGATACATGAATTTGTTATCAAAAGAATCTAAGAGCTAGGTTTAGTTATCATACCTTTTATAGGTACATTCTTTTGATAATAACTAACTCTACAAGAAGCTTTCAAACAAACTAAACAAACATCCTGTGTTCTTATGGAAAAAATCAGGAAAATCATGTAAAATATAAAAATACTATGTATTAGTTTTCTTCCATTCTCAAAAAGGAATTCTTTAAAAGATAATTAACTATCTGATTGAATTGAAAGAAGGAGTGTTATTGTGTAGTGCTGGATTATGGGCTGGTTTCCTGGACTATGGAAAGAACAGTTCTTGTCGGTTACTTAGAATAGAAAGGCTTTTTCATTTTAATGAAGAGATTTTTGTAGGTTCATTATACCTGAGCAATGTAGGTAGCGAGATCGCCTGCCGAGCAAAGTGGCAACAGATTTCAATTGAAGATGCAAGAATTTTACCAGTACATTTGACTCACAACCGAATGCTTTTGTTGGAATGAAAATTCATGGCTGGCAATGATTTGACTCATGGAATTGGAAAACCATTAGGTTTATAGTTCGCACTGGATAATAAGGATTCTTTTAAGTATTGGTCATATTTACACACCACATCTACATGAAAGGGATTAAAAATTTCAATAACTGAATTATATTAGGGGTTTTCATTTCGACTTCAATACAAAAATCATTTAGTTTTGTATTTATGTCTGCAAGGGGGGGCAGCTGTAACGGGATCACACGGGCTCCCGTACGAATATTAACTATTACTAACTCATATATATAAAATTGAAAAACCAGAACGGGATAAAAAACGAAGGAAGAAGCGAGATGGCGCCTTACAAATTTCTAAAAAAGTTTTTGACACGTTTCTCGAATACGACGCACGTATGATAAGAAAAACCTGTTCAAATCAATTATCTACATATGGCAATAGAACTAGACCATAAAAACTATCGCTTCCGATGCGTATTTAATTTACAATAAGGAAAAGAAATTTTCATAACAATCTTCATCGGCCATTTCTCGGCAACTCTCGGTTGCTTTCGTTTGGCGGTGCTACAGATTAGGTAGTTTTACACGAAGTAAAATAAAAAGTGCTGACAACCTCAACCTTAGTCCATAGCCCATACGAGTGAATTATGCCATTTATGACATATCAATCAAATTAATATTATCGTTTGGTTATCGTGTTAATAATTTGTATTTTATTGTTTTAAATTTCTTTATGAGTTATTATTATTCAGATTGATTTTCATGGCTCGGCAAACATTGTCATTCGTCCAGGGAAAGGGCTGCCGAGATGAGCCAAAAATACAAAGTTATAGAATGGGAGACGAGCGTACTTGGGACAACAAAATGGGAGACGCCCGATGGCGAGAGCTATCGCAAGATCGCAAGAAACATGACGTGATTTGGTATCGGAGGCCAGGTGAGTCCTTTGGATCGTTGCGTCACCTTAGCCGTAGTAATGTTAAGATCCAGAAAGGGAAATGGGGACTACCTACGTTTGTATGAAAAGGCGATTTATGGGTGGTGGTCGTCCATATTCGTGGCTTAAAGCGGAAAATAAGTAATCTAATGAACGTTTTTGCAACTAGGCTTACAACAATAAGTTATAATTTTATGTTAAAACAAGTTTTAAATAAATACCTACGTACGTTATAAGAAATTTTCGAATTAAGTTATCCAAATAACGGCTACCTACTTGACAAATAAGAAATCCTTATCACAGTTATAAACCCTGGCAGGGATACATAATAATGTCGGTATTTAACTAAACATAAGACAAACTCTTTATTTCATTTACGCGAGCGGAGCTGCGGGCCCGTATAGTTATATATGAAAATAAATACGTATTTTTACTAAATTACCACATCCAACGAGTGTTTCCAATGGATTACGCGTCACGTATTGAACTTTGCCCTCAAATGTATCAAAAAATTAGTTTCAAAACACTCATTTTTTCTATGATGTATTAAAAATGTCTCTGACAAAATATTTATTAGACCGACAACAAATCCCTGGAAATTGGCTGGAATCATCTATGAAACTTATTCGGTATTATTATTGTATAGTCAACAAGAGTGCTTTCAACAGTTCAGGGATGAACATCCTTAAGGAAAAACTAAAATTATACACCCAAAATTCCAAAATTACCTAAATTCTCCACGAAACCTGGTCAGAGAACTGTATCGATTAATAATAGGCACCTGGCGGAAATGAACATCAATTGATATTTAAATACATAGAACCAAATTCCCGAGTTAATTTATTAAACAATATATGGTAAGCTATTTATGACGTTACTTAATTATTTTACATCTGTAAGGTCACTCCACGAAACCTGAAAAGAGAACTGTATCGATTAATAATAGGCACCTGGCGGAAATGAGCATCAATAGATATTTAAATTTAAATACATAGAACCAAATTCCCGAGTTCATTTATGAAACGATATATGGTAAGCTATTTATGACGTTACTTAATTATTTTACATCTGTAAGGTCAATGTGAACTTGCAAAAATGAGTATTAATAAATACTCAAATAGAAACAAAATTCCTGATATTATTTATGAAACAATACACGAATACATACATTGGAAGACGAGGCGGTTTTCATTTCTGTTTGTTTTTGACACTAACTTAGAATATATTTTCGTCTTTTTGCCGTCAGTTCTAAAAATAAAGAGCGTGCCACCTACACCAAGCAACCTTTTTGGTTAGATATTTTACAATCTATTATCGTTGTTTTCTATGACAGTGACGCATCAGCTTAGGCAGAATATACGATTTTCTTACAAAAATTAATTCAGTATGAATAGGTTTAGCGGATCCCTTAGGCGTGCATATGACGATTCAAGTAGATACGTTTTCAGTGGATGTCATGTAAACGAAAATTTAATTGAAATACCCGACATGACAAAAATGGAAATTCTTTTGGAACATCATTTTTATCTTCCCCCTAAAAGTCGGGTATGCTTTCAACATTATACAGAAGGAAATTGGATCAATTTAGTGGAGTCTGCAGATAACCTTCACGACTTTAATCAAGTGTATACAGAAGATATTCTACGTATTTTTCGAATTGTACTGCAAACTTTGAACTCTACGGTGCAATCAATGGTGAATCAGTTACAAAATTTGTAACTGATTTACCAAGCTTTGTTTATGGGACTCACAGGGACCTCAACTCAACAAGTCTACTTCCCTGCGAGAAACCAGTCACTAAAGTGCGACTTTCCTCACTCCAGGGAATGATGAAAGTCGCACTTTCGTCACTCCCTAGAGTTATTTTCTGTTTTGTGTGTTTTTCCAAATGATATTCTTGAATGTAAATAAATGTGGTTAACTTTACTTGATTTTGTTTTTTAACCTTTAATATGTTCTTACTACTGAAGTGAAAAGTTACATATTGTGATAGATATCATATTCAACCTTACTCCACTTCACTTCCACAGTCATGGCTGGAAATAGATTTATTATCTTGCTATCTAGGTACTTCTTGTTTATGATTATGATTAATGATGACATAGAATTGTCATATTTTCATTGCTCGTTTTTACAATATCGGTTACTGTTGCGAATGCAAAATAATAATTATAGTTGTAAGAAATGGATTGTGCGGAAATTTTTATAACGCCTGGTAAAAGAAACAAAGATTCTGTTTTTACTAATGGATACAGATATACTTTATCAAGAAAAAATCTAGACGGTACGACAAGGTGGAGATGCGAAAAGCGAAATTTGTGTAATGCATCTATTACTTTAAATACAAATCGAGATTCAATCATAAGACAGTCTGAGCATTCAAAACATTGCACCGCCAATTTTGAGAATGTTGAATTGAAGTAATTTAGTTTAATGAAAAGTAATGTTTATTTTTATTAATTATATAATAAGGGTTAATTTTAAAAGTGTTTTATTGCAATAACCACATTTGCTAGTATCTACCTACCTAAAATACTTTAACCCTTTCGCCGCCAATGGCTTGATATGAAGTCACAGCATTTCGTGCCCCACACGCTACTACTTGATATCAAGTCACTAAATTCAAAATAAATTGAAGGGTTAAATAAATAAATTGTAAAAATACCTAATGAATTTTATTCTAAGTTCGTTTTGGTCACTAGTGTCAAAAACAAACAGAAATCAAAACTTAAGTACATATTCGTCACTTTATAAAACGACTGTCTGTTGCACACGAAAATGTACCCAATTTTATTGTAAGTTCGTTTTGGTCACTAGTGTCAAAAACATACAGAAATTAAACTTGAGTACAGATTCGTCACTGCTGACGAAAGTGCACTAAAAATACATAAACGCGTTTTTAGGAACTTAGTCGAAAAGTGACGAATGTGTACGGGATCGTAAAAAGTATGCTTCGCACAATCCGGAACAATAATTGGTAAAAAAAAGGCAAGCCCTTTAAGACTCCTCTTCACGTTGGGCCAACGCCAACGCCAACGAGGGACGCATTTATGCGTTAGAGGGAGCAAGTGATATTGCTATCTCATTCTACCGCATGGCTGCGTCCCTCGTTGGCGTTGGCGTTGGCCCAACGTGAAGAGGAGCCTTTACATACAAGCTGGCGGCAAAATGTTGGTTCTCCCTCAAGATGTGAGATGGACAGATGGAATACTATGAAGAATTGAAGACGCTATTCGTTCATACCTGGATAATAGAGGAATTTTAGTTCAAATCAGTCGATCTTGAAAAAAGTAGATAGATAATTAAAATGGTAAATGATTGGCAGATCACTATGAATGCAGTTGATTTTCTTAAAGTATTAGGGCCCGTTGCAATAGCTCTTGACAGAATGCAACGTAATACCACTACAATAGCTGTAGCTGTTGCTATATGGAATCAACTTGAAATTGATCTGTCGGACCAAAGTGCAAAAATCAAATAAATGTTTTGTGGAACGCAGGGAAATGGCACTTCAAGTTATTATACTGGAAATATGTTAGACCACAGATTCCTAGGTCGAGGCCTAAGTAATACTCAAAAGAAACAAGCATATGACTTTGTGGTTAAAGAAGTTGATTACAACTTTGCTTCTTTTATAATGGCACTAACAGCAAAGGCTCAGCCGTTTCTTAAATTTGTTTGGTGAATCTTTTAAGAGCACCTGCCCTCTGCGGTGGTGGAAATCAATGACGCTGGAGGACGAAGAGAGATGGCCACACAGAGAAGTTTATACTATTTTGTTAGCTCTTCAATTGCTGCACTAGAAAAGTGTTTTAAAACTTTACTATATACCTAAAGATAAGAAGACGTTCTTACTGGAACAAGTACTCATTGTTTCTAATAATGAGTGTAAAGTCCTGAATTTCATCGAAGAATATCATTAATTTTGCATTGCATTTTGCGCTCTTAAGTTTCCGTTTATTACAAACAACAAACGGCAACACGAAGGAGGCCCTCCTTCAACAGAATCACCAGCGTAGAGATCTAAAACCTCTGACCCCCAGTCCTTTCATAGTACCTACTTTTATGTACCTATGCCATTTAATGCCTGCTCCACACTCGTGCGCGAATCACGGCGCGAAGTCGCGATTCGCTTATTAATCTATTAATAATAAATGGGTAGCTTATTAATCGCTTTATTATTACTTACTTAATTTTACTATTTAATTTCACAGTGCATTGGTGTTAGCTGTAATGCTGTAAAATTTGATTTCAATAAATTTCAAATAACCGGAAAGAATACAGGCGAGAAGATGAGCGGTATGTATACTCAAGGATATTAAGAAATCATTTGGGCTGGATGCAAAAAACGTGCACGCGGTCAAACGAGCTGCTGCTTTTGAAAATATGGAACACTATTTGTGCCTAGGACATGGGCTACACAATTTGGTGACTGTTGATGGCATAAACAGTATTCCACAAAATATTCAATTCACCCTTTTATTGAAGGTCACCCCGCTAACGATAACGACCATCATAGACTGAATACGTATATAGTAAATTTGAAAAATTCTAATAATACCTAAGACCAAATTAGAGCCAAAGTCTGATTAGGGCAACAAAATATTGTAGACTGAGATGATTCAGATTATTGTTATTGCAGCCTTAAAATTTTGGCCCTCTGATATAGCAGATAAAGTCGACACAGTCCATCTGAAAGAGCTTCTTGCAAGCCTTGACCCTGATAAAAGTACTAAGCCACAGAAGTGAAGGAATTGCACATAACAACTATACATTTTCGAACGTTTGAATTCAAAAACATTGAGAGAATTATATACAGACTTTATACAACGGCGACTTGTTTGATATGCTTACGAATTCTTGACATGGAGTGTCTTGAATACTGTTGTTTGCTTTTCTGGACTATTCGTCTTTATGTGATTTAAATTAACACGCTCACGCGCAGGCTAGGTAACTGTTTTTTTCCGGTATCGGTATCAGTTGCAAGAAACCTAACCTAAACAAGTCAAATCTGTCAACATTTTGCAGGCTGCACGTAGTTTACGCCAGGACCACCTCGGAGCACTTTTTCGCGTTGATACAGGACCTACACAAAACAAAAGCTAGTGCAGTTGGTGAAAAAATGGTGACGTTTCAAGGTTAAATATTTAAAGAGTATCAGTGATAATAGTACTTTCTCACACGAAAATAAAACCCCAAACTTTCCCCACATCAACTGCACCATTGCACCGATCTGCACATTGCAACTGCACTACCAAAAACTGTAGACAACCAACTCCTGGAGCAGACAACTAAGGTTGCAGAGACGGACTCCTAGGGCCTCAGAAACGAAAACCTTAGGGGAAAACTTGCATGGACGTTTCCATGTTTAACTGTTGTTAAATGTGGCCAATTACCTAAGATTTTTTGGAAACTTTGTTCCATATGGGATTTTTTTTAAATATCTTTTTGCGTTGTATAATTTGCAATATGAAACGTCGATGAAAAATAGCTTTAAGAGATTTTAAACGTGCTCTGCATATTATGCAGATCACGGGGAATCCATGTTCACTAAGATACAAGGAAAGCGGCTAATATTACCTTTAATGCAAATATTTTAATTTCTAATACCTAACCTTTAGAAATTGCTGTGGACAAGTATTTTTTTTTTTAATTTATTTATCAAAGGCACATATACATAATCAATTTTAAAGTTACTCGCCAAACTACGTAGAATGCAGTTTGTTGGCGAGACAGCGCTCATTTTATACAATTTTATGCACCTACTTAAGTTGCTATCATTCTAAAGCTTACCCTAAATTTAACATTAAAGTTATTATCAGAAACTAAACAGATATAAATGTAAATACATAATAGGTAGTAAACTTTCCTTTTACAAAACATAATTTTAGAAAAAGATATACTGTGCAAAAACAACAAATCTAATTTTAATAATAATACACGGTGGCTGGAGTCAAGGTAAGTTATCTAAGTGTTTTTTTTTTATTTGTTCTTTACTTCCATTATACTATATTTATTTTCCTCTCTTAACCATTCTATTTCATTATATATTTTTGGTACCAAAATTTTTTCAGTTCTTCTATCATAATAGTTTTTGACAAAATGTTGTACATATTTCCTTATTCTAATATTCTTAGTTCTATATCTGCTTTGTTTATAGACTTTACATTTATTATTATAGTAACTATCTACAGCTATCAGATATTGCACTCTTTGAGTCACAGGTAATATTTTATACATTTTATAAAGTTTTTCGTAGTCGCCTTTCAGCTTGTTTTTAGTTTTGCTGTCCAATAAGTATTTCAGTGACCTAATCTGTAGCTTTTTTATTTCAGCAATATACGTTTGGAAGGTTCTGCCATATACATTAAGTCCATAACCTATCACTGAGTCCGCTAGTGCGTAATACACTACAAGCATAGTTTTTTTGCTAATTAATTTATGTAAGTAGTACATTTTGCTCATTACTGAGCGTAGTTTCGAACAAACCGCGTTGATGTGTGTTTTCCAATGAAAGTTGTGATCAATATGCATACCTAGATACTTATAAGTGTTTACATATTCTAGCGGTTCACAGTTACATTTGTTATCCTTTCTGTTGTGCAAGCAATCGTATCCGTGTCCTATCACACCTATCTCACTATAATTAACCGACTTAGCCCTGCGGTTGTATGGGGAATATATGTGCATACTTTTCGTTTTTGATAGGTTTATAATTATTCCGTTATCGTGGGCCCATTTAACAATCTCGTCAAAGTCGCTTTGAATACAACTGTGAGCTTCTGATAAATCTGTATGCGAATATAGTAGGCACATATCGTCCGCATACATGTATACCTTGCATTTCTTTATAACGTTTACAACACTGTTGACAAGCATCACATAGCCGACAGGGCCGTACACAGAGCCGGTCGGCACCCCGAGCGTGACGTCACACTCCGCACCTGTGGTGCCGGCGATGCTCGTGCGTATGGTCCTGCCCGCCAGGTAGCTGCGGAACCAGTCATTGACGGGGCCGTCTATGCCACATTCTCGCATTGCCTGCAGAAGCACTTCATGGTCCAGGGTATCAAATGCTTTTTTATAGTCTATAAAAAGCGCAAGTACCTGTTTACCTTCGTTTAGACGGCTGTTGATTTCATCCGAGAACTGGGCCAGAGCCGACCCCGTACTTCGACCTTTCCTGAACCCGTGCTGCGAGTCCGTAAGTATGTTGTGTTTCTCCAGAAAACCTGATACCTGTCCGACAACCACCTTCTCGACAATTTTATTAATTACAGACAGAATTGCGATAGGCCTGTAGTTTGTATAATCCAAATGATTTCCATTTTTATAAATTGGTCTTATAAATTATTTTTTCAGGTTTTCTGGATAAACACCTTTTATCACACACATATTGACGAATTTAGCCAGAATGGGACATAATTGCCTCCTAATGTACTTAATATCTTGTATTCTTATTTGGTCAACTTTTTTTAATTTAAATTACCAACAATCTTTTCAACATCAATTGCAGACACTTTTTTATACCTAAAAGACAAATCAATTTTATTAACATAAGAGTTACGATCTAAGAATTTAACGTTACATGTATGTTTAATATTTAAAATTTCCTGAGTAAACGTTTCTGAAAATCTAGTACAAATATTATGTACATTATCTACTTTTCCTAAGTAACGGAGAACCACCTCATCTACATTTAATTTTATTCGCCCTAACCAGCTGTTGATTGTGCCCCAAATTTTTTTATAATCATTTTGACATTCTTTTATTTCTTGTCTACGATACTTATTTCTAGCAATATTTATTAGTTTATTTACCTTATTTCTGTATTTTGTGTATTCTAATCGTTTGTTCATATTACTTGGCGAGGCTTTCCACACACGAAACAACTCGTCCCTTTTAACTGTCATAACATACAATGTTTTATTTATCCATGGCTGAGTAATCCTTCCTCGTTTAACACTTTTTGTAACTGTACTTTCGCGATAAATTGATTCAAAAACATGACTTAATTTGTGATACAACAATAAAGGACAATCTATGAGAAGTAATTGCGACCGGTCGTAGTTATCTAATTTAGCCATAACTTGTTTATCATCTAACACTGAACGCGTACTTTTTTGCTGTGAATTCTTGCAATGTTCACGATCAAAGTCCAAACTTATACCCACTATATGGTGATCCGATATACCGCACTCAATCACACTCGCCGCCATAAGCGCATCTTGCACGTGTTGCCGTCTCGCTCGCACCCACACATGGTCTATGCACGATGTCTCCAGGCGCCCGTCAACAATAGCCTCCCGCGTTATCTCTGTACTAGGTATGCCGCATTGTAGGCCGTATCCACACAAGGTGTTTTTGTAACTGATGGTAGTTGCATTCATATTGTTTTTAGATAAGTCGATGTTCATATCCCCGATAATTATTAAATCATCGCAAGTTTGCATACGTTGAATGAACAATTCCAAGTGTCTTATAAATAAAATCTTATTCTTTTGTGGTGGTCTGTAAACCGATAGTAAATTGATTTTTCTCTTGTCTAGGCGTATAATTCCATACAATACTTCCATACCGAGGCAACTAGCATCTTCCATAGTAAAATTAACTTGATTTTTCACATAAATTAATAAGCCCCCTCCTCTGGAACTTTCCCTTGTCTTTGAGTAGGTACTGTATCCATTTACTTTGTAGCATGCAACTTCATCCTCCTTTATGTTAACTTCCGAAAGAATAATGACATCTATTTGACTTTTACTTTGGTTAATTAGAACTAATAGTTGATTGAAGTGTTTACGCAGCGATCTTATGTTTAAATGCAATATGTTAAATTTATTTAATTTGTTACTAATTGATGTACTCCATATGTCTATGTTTTTATACCGTGAGTATTCCAATTCCGACGAAGTATCCGAAAACACATTGAATTTTGATAGCGAAAGAAATCGTGTAGTGTATTCACACAGCTATTTGCTTAGTGACTAGATGCTACTATGTTATCAATATCTTTTTCGCACCTTATTTTGAAGATTTTAGCTTCGCTTTCTTTTCTAGCTAGTATATTAGAGTTTTGTATCCATATATATCTGCATATATCTTTTAGCTGTGTTTTAGCTGACCAAAACAGCTGTCGTTTGAACTTTGGGAGGTCCTCATTAATGTAGACAGGCTTATCACTTCCGTTACCATAAACAGTGTTGTTAGTGACCCGGGACTTTCTAGCCAGGAGCCAGTTCTCCCACGAGGTCCTGCACCTGAGCCTGACCACAATAGGCTGCGGCTTAGCATCGCCCGCCTTTTCTCGTCCCACCCTCATTGCGCATTTGATGTCCTGGGAATCTAAATTGAGTTTTTTCGCTATTTCCTTTGCTATTTCCGTTGTATTCTCTCCCTGCTTCTTCTCCACCCCCACTATTTCCACGTTTTTTTCTTTCTTCTCCTGCTCTAAGTCCATAATTCTTTCTTCCAACGCCTTATTGCACTTTTCCAGGAAAGTATTTTTCTGTTCCAGCGCTTTCATTTTTTTCTCTGCCGTTTCTTTAAATTCAATCAATGTTTGATACTGAGCTGAATAAAATTCCACTGTATATTTTAGTTCATCCAGCTTTTTTTCTATATTATGTACGACGTCCAGCTTGCTATTCACTTCCTTGAGCACGGATTCTAATGAAGATTCACCCGGTTTGAACTCTATTTTGGCCTTGCTCCCATCCTGCTTTGATCCAGCTGGGCTGCCAGATTCTTTTCTAAGACAATCCTCACACATCTCTTTTTTCGCACACTTTTTGTGAAGAATAGCATCACAGGACCCCGATTTGCACTTAACAGTATCCTCCTTTGACATAGACACAAACAGTTTGCACTTTTTGCACTGCACCATTGCACTTGATTATCTCGTAACTAAAGATAGCAAAAACTACAACACACGTCCACTCGCAGAGCGCGCGCGCGCGGAATGCAGGAATGAAATAATCAGACCCTAGGTGATGATGGCCCTTTCTGCAAGCTGCTGTATCCTTCCAGGATCGGAAATAATTCAGTGGACCAGCATTCAAGATCTTTGCTGCTATAGCTCGGGAAATCGCATTCCAAGAAGGGGTTGAATCAATTCAACATTGGGGTCAGCGAAAATGGGTGCTAGTATAAAGATTCTGATAATTTAATACACCTTCCCACATGACTCGTAGGCCAAGAGATGGATGCCAAATGGGCCAAACTCCAGAAGCTGTTGGCAGAAATGGGACTACTAAAAACTGTAGAACAAAAAATATTAAGGCCCGCGATGAAGGGACTCAAGTACGGGTGGCAAGAGCCATCTTATTGGTTATTGTTTCATTGTCTCCTAAACTCTATTCTAGTAGGCTTAACTGCGCCCCTTCTCACATTATACTGGTTTAAGGACATGTATTATGTTAGTAATTAGTATACAAACGATTTAGGATGAAAACAATGCACAAAACAATCAGTCGCGCACTGCGCACGTCGTTGTCGCTACTGCTCCCTAACTTACTATCCGCTCTCAAAAACTTCACACGACGATTTTGTCTAAGTGGTAGAACACGATGCAAAAATTGGTAGAAATAGGTAGAATTTAAAATGAAAAATAGGTAGATCTACCTACTTAGCTTTAGTCAGAAAAAAAAGGCGCGAAATTCAAAATCTCGATCCTTCTTGCGTGTGATCCTCCAGAGCCGGACCACCTCGCCTGATTGCGCTCAGTTTTTAATGGCGAAATGTACCTCTAATGTACTTCATGTACCTCGTCGGAAATTGAACGTACCTCTGTAGTTTGGCAGATATATGCGTTTAAAAGGGGTCCGGCTGGGGAGTAAAATCTGCAGCCGGACCACGCCTGGATCTGATGATATCTGTTATTTTGAGATATAATTTAAATAACAGATGAATGTACTACTATGAATGTATCTATGTGATACTATAGATAGTGCTTAAAGCCGTTGCTGTTAATATAATAAGCTACAAAAAACATTAGAAAACTAAGGGATTCAGATCGAAGGTCAGTGGCGTGGAGTAGCCCCTTAAAACAACCCGACTGTTGAAATATATTTTTGTAGTGGTCTTTTCACTAGCTTTCATTTGGTACCCATATTGCTGCAGTAAGAAAACAAAAATCTCCCCCCCCCCCCCACCTCCATTTTTCATTTGCGGGCTTTTTTTTTTCAAAATGTATATAGCCTGTGTGACTACCATAATTCTGACGAATTCAACCACCCCTCATATATCAAAAATCGTCCATCCGTTTGGGGTGTAGGGCTTGTCAAATGAAAAGACATATATACACAGGCTAATCAGGCTATATACATTTTGAAAATGACGCCCGCAAACTGGTAACAGTTTGGCGATATTATAAATTTTGTTTGTGAGAATGTACCTTTTGTGTACTTAAATAAATTTAAAAAAAATTAAAAAATGGAGGGGGGGTTTGTTTTTTTCTTACTATAGCAATATGGGTACCGAATGAAAGCTAGTAAAAAGACCACAACAAAAATATATGTCAACATTGGGTTTTTTTGTTTGTTTTAATAATAGTTGCAGTGTAATGTAACAGAAACCTATACTTTTTTTTTCAACTTGATGTACTTTTCTTATGTTGTTATATATCTGGTTAATTATTTTTTAACATTATGTAAAGGAAATTCACAATCACTTGGTATGTATTTTGGACTAATCCATTCAGCCATTTTCAGTTTATAGCAGTTCGAAGTCAACTGTGGATTGTGAAATTTTTGAACGTTTTCAAATATTTTTTTAGACCAAGTATTGAAAATGTTACAGTATGTTATATATTTGTGATCTACTCACAAAGCCCCTTCATATGGTACCCCCCACATGGTATGTTTAAACGAAAATAAAAAAAAGTTTGTAATGCCGACTTTATGACGTCACAACAACTATCCCCACCACTTGCGCGCTTGTCATCTTATATATTTGGGTTCAAGGCATTACACTGAATGCATCGATATCATATTCACCCATATCCTGGACGACATGAGCGAAAATCGATTTCTAGAAGACTTTTCTTTCGCTGGCTGGTCTACTATAAGAATGTCCGTATACATAATATTTATGTATATATTACGCACAAAACGGCAAAATAAATCACGTTTGTTGTATGGGAGCCCCTCGTAAATATTTATTTTATTATTTTTTAGTATTTGTTGTTATAGCGGCAACATCTCTGAGAATTTCAACTGTGACTGTAAAACGTTGTACAATACACGTGCGAAAAGGTAATTCGCAACTCGTGTCGGTTTTGAATACTCCCTATAACCACCCACATTTGTTTCTAGTTGACTTGCCCGAATTGAATACATTTGTTTTCTACTATGTTGCTATTATTTTTTGACAGGCGCTTACGCGTATACTCGAAAAATGAAATGTATGAAAATTCATTTGTGAGACCATTTTTTAAATAAAAAAACGATTTATTCAGAGGTACGTAACAGGTACATTCATCTGTTATTTAAATTATATCTCAAAATAACAGATATCATCGGATCCAGGCGTGGTCCGGCTGCAGATTTTACTCCCCAGCCGGACCCCTTTTAAACGCATATATCTGCCAAACTACAGAGGTACGTTCAATTTCCGACGAGGTACATGAAGTACATTTCGCCATTAAAAACTGAGCGCAATCAGGCGAGGTGGTCCGGCTGTGGAGGATCACACCTTCTTGCTTATATTTTTAAATTTGCCCCATTTTACTACTGAAACGCTAGCTTGTCAGAGTACAATTATTAAAAATGTATTAAAAATATTTATGAACAAGCAAATCAAGCAAATCTTGTCAGTAGAAAAAGGCACGAAATTCAAATTTTCTATGAGACGATATCCCTTCGCGCCTACATTTTTCAAATTTGCCGCGTAAGTAACGTTTTGTTACACGCATGGAGGAAAATTGCTTATACCGTAATATTTTGATAAAAATAGGTAGATTTGACGTCGAAGGTGGTAGATAGGTCGGACGCAGGTAAAATAGGTACATCTACCTAAAAATTGGTAGATGTGACAACACTGACACGACCTTTGCTATTCGAGAGTTCCATCTTCCAAATTAAAACATTTGGAGGAGTCGCCATCGTCGGACACGGCGAGGAGGACTTATATTTGGATTTCGATGTCGCAGATTGTTTGGATAATTTTGGTTCGAAAGAATCTTGATTCCAGCTCCAATTTATGAAGCAAATACCCGAAACAACATTATTGGGTATTTTTTTATTAAATACAAAAAAATATTTTAGGTAGTTTACTTGGCTTGTACCTACATATACGTGATGGCTTACCTTTCGCACACTTCAGCTGTGTGTCAAGCGCGAGCGCGACAATTATTACAAGTAGAGATGCCACGAATATTCGGTAACTATTCGGTAATCGGCCTATTCGGCCAGTTTGCCGAATATTCGGTATTCGGCCGAATGTTGCCTACTATTCGGCCGAATACCGAATATCTGTTGCACCTACCTAAAAAGATAAATCGCACAAAAAAAATACCAAAAACTAGGAATATTTAATTTTTAAAATGTACCTATACGAAAGCACGTTTTTGAGCATTAGTTGATTATACAAAATATTTTATTTTTATCATGGATGTGATTTGATTGACTCTTACTACATAAATTAATTCTGTTCAACATAAAAATATATCTTAGCAAAGTTGTGCTTTGTTGGCGAACAGTTTTCATAATAATTGTGACTCAAAATGTTCGCATGTCATGCCGAACATTCGGTATTCGGCCAAATTCACTATTCGAGGCATCTCTAATTACAAGTCTGTGCATTTGACAGAATTATTTTTTTAAAAAGGGCCCAGTTACACCAAAACAGTAAGTTGCGATTACGGGCAAAAGTTGAATGCTCCCGACCGTGAACGAGGCATGGGCGTACGCACGGTGGGGCAGTTGCCCCACCCTGCTGTCTGATCCAAAGCTCAGAATTTTAGTAAAAATTGGCCCATGATAGGTACCTACTGGATAGGGCTTGCAATTCGAATATTCGAATATGTCGAATATTCGACCTGTTTTGATATTCGAATATTCGGCCGCTCAGGTTTCGAATATTCGAATATTTTTTATTACTAGGTAAAATCTATTTTCATCCGTTATAGTTACAGTTTCTGTGTATTTTGCCGGGTATTAACAGTGAATGAGGAACCGTAGGTACCCAAATGCGAAGGAAATAATGTTTTTACTGTATTCCTCTCAATAGGCTTCGTGAATACAGTTAAACCTAAGAACCTAACTCAATTTCAAAGGAAACGAAATCAAAAAGTATGTTTTATTACGGTGCGGCTAATGCTTTTTCTAGGTACAAGTAACTTTACGTAAGTTTTAAGATAAAGGGTCATTTTGTTTATTGAGTAAAAGCGTACCTTAAGCGAATATTCGAAGTCTAAACCTTGCCCTTTATCGCAATTCACAAATTTGATCATACCAAACCTACCGAACTAGGTAATCTAACCATGCACCTTTAGCTAACGAATGATCCACCCCGTAGTCAGCCAACTTTTTCCCTTAAATATTCCAATACCAATTATATAACTTATTATATAACAGCCGACCATTAGGAATCAAAACTAAACTTGCCAAGACTAATAAAGTCAATAAAGATTCAAAATACAATGGAATTAAAGGCCATTTTACAGGCTTCTTAACGACAAGAAGTTAATTTAAATCAGAAAATGATTAGTGATTACCTACTAAAATGTTTTCTCTCTTACATACGTGTTTGGATGGTTAAAGTTATATTAATTCACGCAACGACGCATTTATAATAAAAAGTTTTATCAAGAAATATTGAAAATGTCTAATTTTTGCGTTTTAGGTACTTACTTGCTTTTATAAACGTGGGTATTTCAGAGTAGGATGATAAAATCTAGTCAATAAGTGGATTTCTGCAAAATATCATTAATTTTAGCAATATGTGAAAAAAGCTTTTGAATAAAACGATAATAAACCGATTTTTCTTTCCTTTTCTTATTTTTTTTAAATATTCGAATAATTATTCGAATATTCGAATATCTCGTCAGAAAAAGTCGAATATTCGAATACCTGAAAGTTTCGAATATTTGCAAGCCCTACTACTGGATAAATGGAATACCATACCCTAAGCCGCGCGAAAAGCGGCGCGAAACTGCCAAACCGAATCTAAGTTTACCGTCAAACCGATCTTTTTAAGCCCATACGAAATTGAACGTTTAGGTTCAAGCGATAAGTTTCATTTATCTTTACCTGTAGGTACCAAGTTTCAATAATGACGGCAATGTGCATGGTAAAATTTTTCTTTGTGGTTTGGAGTCGATTCGCGTTAATACAAACATCTCTTTCCTCAATATGTCAAACGAAAGTGACGCAGCAACAACTCGAAATAGCATTGTACTACCTACCCGCAAACTGGTGCCATTATCATTTGCGTTGCACACGTAACCAAAGGGCGATTTTTAATTTCAATTTCTTATTGTTCTTCTAAGTTTAATCGTGTTCTTGATTGTGAGTAAGTGAATAGTGATAATAATAATACCCACTTACTCAGTTCTAAACTATCTGGAAGAAATAAAACAATATTAATAATGGCGGTCTGTTAGTGGTTTTCTAACGAAAATGGATATTAGAACTTTTTTTTCCACAGGAAAAGGTACGTATTTTCTTGACCTAGTTATTTCCTTTTATATTACTGTAATTCCTGTAACATAACATTATGTTTTAACACACTACCTACCTTTATTTTATCAGATTATTTAAGATTATGTGACGATTTTATCTATACATACAATAATAATAATAATAACGCAACGCAGGGCAGCTTGTGGCGAGCTGTTGGGGATTAGCGACCTCACGTACCCGAGTGCTCCTGGAGAGTTCTGTTACCCGCAAGGAGGGTGGGTGGGACAGGATTCTCTGCCTCTGGCTTGCCTTAGCCGGCCGGCCAGAGTGGAGTCGTTAGAGCTATAAGCTCCAGGGGTGGAAGTGAAATATGCATAAGACGCGAGTTGGCACAGTGGCTGTTAACAGCCACTGGGTAGAAAGCGGCGCTCACCTCTCGACACCCCTGAGCCGCTCACACCGGTGTTGCCCTTGAGCCATCCTAGATGTCGCTTTTTGTGGGGGCCCATCTTGTGAGGGCGAGTCACCGTCTGCCGGAAATAAAATTGCATACCGTTTTATTAGGCAGGCGTCCGGTTTTTTACCCCATAGCTCAGTTCTTAGTCCATCGCTTTCACCCAATAACCTAGTTCATTTTAGATTCCATCAACTCTCAATAGTCCTTACACCCTGGCGGGTGCTGCCTCTGCGTGCGTCCCATGACACGGGCAAGGGCAGCCTCCGCTCGGTGTACCCCTTACCCCCCATTTCATTAAAGTGTCAAAAGGGGCTCTACGTGTTGGCTTCGGCTCCGCGCACGCCTCCCAAAGGTCCGGAACACCATTGTTCCGTGATGGGAAAGACATACAAATAATAATACCTTGGTATGTCACAGTCGTTGGGTATTGAGGAATAAGGTATTAGACGGTCGGTGAAGGAGCGCTTTTTCAGTCGGCTCACAAAAGTACTCAACAGTCTTTTGTCAGGAGGCAACAAAGTGCGCGCCTTTAACGCCTGGGTAATGCCTCTACTCACATACTCCTTTGGCATACTAAGGTGGACTCAGACCGAGCTGGATGCCCTGGATCGGAGGGTCCGACAGCTGCTCACCACACACCGTATGTTGCACCCACGCTCGTCTGTTATGAGATTGTACATCTCACGGAAATGTGGAGGTCGCGGCTTTCTAAACGCCAAAAATCTCCACAACCGTGAGGTGTACAATCTCAGGAATTATTTCCTCAACAACGAGTGTGGGATGCATCGCGATGTGGTGGCAGCTGACAAGGGCCTCACGCCGCTCTCCTTGGCGAACGAGAACTGGCGCAAACCTGTAGTACTAAGCACCGAGGACCGCAAGGCGGTATGGAAGGATAAGCAGCTACACGGGCGGTTCTACAAGGCCCTCATGGGACCCGATGTAGACCTACCCGCGTCAGTGAACTGGCTACGATTCGGGGACCTCTTCGGAGAAACCGAGGGTTTTGCCTGTGCAATTGCGGACGAAGTTATCATGACGAATAACTACCGGAGATATATCCTGAAGGACGGTACGGTCGACATTTGTCGGGCATGCCGCCGTCCCGGAGAGTCACTCAGGCATATTATCTCCGGTTGTTCTCATCTTGCTAACGGCGAGTACTTGCACAGACATAACCTCGTAGCCAGAATTATTCACCAGCAGCTTGCCCTCCTATACGGCCTTGTGGACCGCGAAGTGCCGTACTACAAGTACTCACCTGCGCCAGTTCTCGAAAATGGTCGTGTCACGCTCTATTGGGATCGATCTATCATCACTGACAGGACTATTGTAGCCAATAAGCCTGACATCGTGCTGATAGATCGATCGCAGCGCCGGACCGTGCTCGTCGACGTCACCATCCCCCATGATGAGAATCTCGTGAAGGCCGAGAAGGACAAGTCCAGCAAGTACCTAGACTTAGCCCACGAGATAACCGCTATGTGGGATGTTGACTCGACGATCATTGTTCCTATAGTCGTGTCAGTGAACGGTCTCATAGCGAAGAGTCTCGACCAACACCTAGAGAGACTCTCGCTGGGTGGTTGGATCAAGGGTCAGATGCAGAAGGCGGTAATTTTGGACACGGCGCGTATAGTACGTCGATTCCTCACTCTGCGGCCCTGACCACCGGCAGCTTGGACCCTGCCCCGCTGCCGGCGGTACCCTAGGTTAGGTTTTTTATAATGTGTTTATATATTTTTGTAAGTGTTTTTATATTTTACTTTTATACTCACATTGTAAAACCCTAACCTAAGACCCTAATTGAATAAAGAGAATAATAATAAATAATAAGGGTTTTGCCTGTGCAATTGCGGACGAAGTTATCATGACGAATAACTACCGTCACTAACGCTTTACTAGAGCCATATTTACAGACTAGTAAAGATTTAGATGATACGCACTCGATCATGTACTGCGGAGCCATCGCGGCGTGCCGTGTTGCTCGCGTCAAGTTTCCGGACGCTGAACGTGCACCTAGGACCGTCGGTGGTGTCCCTGCATGGCAAGTGCGGATCGAGCGACGTATCAGCTCGTTTAGGACTCTCATCGCAAAGCTGATCTGCTTCAGGGGGGGCAACAATCGCCCCCGAGTAATGCGCTTTGTGAACCAGGCGTTCGCGGGGACGGATATCGGGCCCCGCGACTACATGGCCAATGTCACAGAGCGCATCGACTTTCTAAAGCAAAAAGTCTATGCATGGGCAAACCGTATTCGCCGCTACAGAGAGCGTGTGGATCGATTCCAGCAGAATCGCCTTTTTCAAAGTGACCAAAGGAAAGTGTACCGAAGGTGGGAGGAAGCCAACCTTCGTACGCCCGACACGCAGCCGCCGGATGCTACTGCCACGACTGACTTCTGGCGTAGCATCTGGTCGGTGCCTGCCGGGCACACCGAGGGGAGTTGGATGAGTATTGTCGAGCATGAGTGCGAGTCCATCGAACCCATGGGGGCAGTCACCATCAGCCCCGATGACGTGAGTTGTGCCATCCGCACGGCCCAGAACTGGAAAAGTCCTGGGCCGGATGGATTGCACAACTTCTGGCTAAAGTGGTTCCGATGCTCGCACTCGCGCTTGGCAGCACAATTTCAACAAGCCCTCGAGCTTGGTTCTCTTCCACCTTCCTTAACAACTGGTGTCACCTTCCTGCTCTATAAGTCCGGTAGTACCACGGAAGCGAAGAACTACAGACCCATCACATGCTTGCCTACACTATACAAGCTCCTTACATCCATTTTGAGAGCAAAAATCAACGCGCACATTGTTGCAAACAATATTCTGGCTTCCGCTCAAAATGGATGTAGGGTTGGGTCCCGTGGTACTAAAGAGCTCCTCCTTATAGACATGACCATCTGCCAACAAATCCGACGGAACAGGGGGGCCCTCTCAGCCGCTTGGATTGACTACAAGAAGGCCTATGATTCGGTGCCTCATTCATGGTTGGGGAGGGTCTTAGAGTTGTATAAAGTTGATGCAGCTTTGAGAGCCTTCCTAAGCACGTGTATGAGGCAGTGGACCACAGTCCTTCGTCAACCAGGAGGCGGGGATGACCGCCCTGGCCCGCAGGATTTTATAAGGATTGAGCGAGGAATCTTTCAGGGCGACAGTCTGAGTCCCCTGTGGTTCTGCCTAGCTCTGAATCCCCTCAGCACACTGCTGAAAGATTTGGGACTAGGTTGCCGGCTTCAGAGAGAGGGTGAAGTCATTTCTCACCTTCTGTACATGGATGACCTCAAATTATTTGCACCAAATAGCCAAGACTTGTTGGAGCTACTGAAAACCACCGAAGTCTTCAGTAATGCCATCAACATGGAATTTGGTATCGATAAATGTGCGGTTATGCATGTACAGCGGGGGAGGGTTGTAAATTCAACAAATTTACAACTCTCTGAGACAATGTCTTTCAGATCTATCTCTGAATCAGAAACCTATAAATACCTTGGTATGTCACAGTCGTTGGGTATTGAGGATGAGGGTATTAGACGGTCGGTGAAGGAGCGCTTTTTCAGTCGGCTCACAAAAGTCCTAAACAGTCTTTTGTCAGGAGGCAACAAAGTGCGCGCCTTCAACGCCTGGGTAATGCCCCTACTCACATACTCCTTTGGCATACAAGGTGGACTCAGACCGAGCTGGACGCCCTGGATCGGAGGGTCCGATCACTGTTCACCACACATCGTATGCTACACCCACGCTCGTCAGTTATGAGATTGTACATCCCACGGAAGTGTGGAGGCCGAGGCTTCCTAAATGCCAAGGATCTCCATAACCGCGAGGTGTACAATCTCAGGAATTATTTCCTTAACAACGAGTGTGGGATGCATCGTGATGTGGTGGCAGTAGACAGGAACCTAACGCCGCTCTCCTTGGCAAACGAGAACTGGCGCAAACCTGTGGTACTAAGTACTGCGGATCGCAAGGCGGCATGGGAGAGTAAGGTGCTACACGGGCGGTTCTACAAGGCCCTCACGGGACCCGACGTGGACCTGCTCGCGTCGGTGAACTGGTTACGATTCGGGGACCTCTTCGGAGAAACCGAGGGTTTTGCCTGTGCAATTGCGGACGAAGTGATGATGACGAACAACTATCGGAAATATATCCTGAAGGACGGTACGGTCGACATTTGTCGGGCATGCCGCCGTCCCGGAGAGTCACTCAGGCATATCATTTCCGGTTGTTCTCATCTTGCTAACGGCGAGTACTTGCACAGACATAATCTCGTAGCCAGGATTATTCACCAGCAACTTGCTCTTCTATACGGCCTTGTGGACCGCGAAGTACCGTACTACAAGTACTTACCTGCGCCTGTTCTCGAGAATGGTCGTGCCACGCTCTATTGGGATCGATCTATCATCACTGACAGGACTATTGTAGCCAATAAGCCTGACATCGTGATAATAGATCGATCGCAACGTCGGGCCGTGCTCGTTGACATCACCATCCCCCATGATGAGAATCTCGTGAAAGCCGAGAAGGACAAGTCCAGTAAGTACCTAGACTTGGCTCACGAGATAACAGCCATGTGGGATGTTGATTCGACGATCATTGTCCCGATAGTCGTTTCAGTAAACGGTCTAATAGCGAAGAGTCTCGACCAACACCTTAAGAGACTCTCGCTAGGTGGTTGGATCAAGGGTCAGATGCAGAAGGCGGTGATCTTGGACACGGCGCGGATAGTCCGCCGGTTCCTCTCTCTGCAGCCCTGACCACCGGTAGCTTGGGCCTTGCCCCGCTGCTGGCGGCACCCTAGGTTAGGTTTTTTATAATGTGTTTATATTAATTTTTATTGTTTTGTAAGTGTTTTTATATTTTACTTTTATATTCATATTATAAATAACCTAACTTAAGATGAGAAATGAATAAAGAGAATAATAAATAATAATAATAATATAATGTTTCCAAAACCGAGATGATGGTGTTCGCGTCGGGTTCTGGGCCGGACAGCGTACCTCCGGTGTATTTAAATGGGTCGGAAATCAATGTTGTTAGGCGGTTCAAGTATTTGGGGCACTTGTTGACGGAACGGCTGCATGACGATGCTGACATTGAGCGCGAGCGGAGGGCCCTCGCCGTCAGAGGCAACATGCTCGCTCGGCGGTTTTCTAAATGCAGCAAGGATGTAAAAACCACACTCTTCAAGGCATACTGCTTAGGCATGTACACCTCCCAGTTGTGGATAACGTTCACGCAGAAGGCAATGAGCAGAATAAGAGTTCAGTACAATGACGCGTTCCGGGCTCTTATGCGGCTGCCGCGGTGCTGCAGCGCGTTGGGCATGTTCGCGGACGCGGGGGTCCCCGACTTTTTCGCGGTAACGAGATCCCGCGTTGCCTCGTTCTGGAGGAGACTGCGCCTTTCCGACAACAAAATACTTGTGGCTGTTTCTGACGATATAAGGAGTCCGGTGTTTAAGCGCTGGATTTCTGTTCACATGGACCAGAATAGAAAATGACTTGCACTTAAAATGTGCGATCTTGATTTATTTTAACATGAGTGGCACCCCTCTACAGTGTCAGTATAGTTTTAGTTTTTAAATTAGTTTTAATGCAATTTGTATATGGGTACTGTCTGAAATAAAAGCTTTTTATTTTTTATTTTATTTAAAAAAAAATAAAGCTGAAGACGGTCAAAAGTCTGTACATGGAAGATATTTGAAAAAAAGTTGGCTGGGGATACTAAGAATCGATAACAGAACACGTTCCAAAAGTTTTTAGAATTCTTGTCTGTTTGTGTGTTTATCTGTTTGTCTGTTTATTTGAACGCGCATCACGTGAAAACGGCTGAACGGATTTTGATGACAAACTTTACTAATCTGTCGAGAAAATTCCCGGCCAGGTTATAGGCTATAAAAATTCAACCCCTAAAAGGGGGGGTAGCCACAATACTCGATTGACTTAAGTTTGCCCCTGAATCTTATGGCGCTACTTAGGAAGGAGGGGCAAACTTTTTTCAAATATGTACTACCACTATTGAGTACCCTGGTAAACTAACAGATGGCGCTGAATTTAATACGTTGTGACATGAATAAGCCACCGAGAAAAGATTTTGCCAAATTAACTCTAAGTTTAGAAGAGGGGTTACGGATATCAACAAAAATAATTGAATAATTATGTTGATTTAATAAATTAATAATACAACAAAATTAAACGACAGTAAATTAATTGCCCCTCATTGCACAGTGCCATCTTTTGGGGAACTGAATAAACATTAAGTAATCAAGAAAACTAAAAATGAGTTTACATAGTTACGTAGTGGTAAAATAAACACACATATCAACACGCGTATAATTGCATAATTATTTAAAATTATAAATTTTCTCCATCATGAATTATACCTAATCGTAATTATATCGCAACCATATCAAATCCATATTCATACGGAGGTATCGCCTACTTTAAGCACTTAATAATGGCCACGAAGGTGGGTACTTTGAAAAAAAAAACATTGACCTCTGTCATTTGCAGTGCCGGATTAACCCTTTTAAGAAAAATAAGCACTTGCTCATGGTCTAATAAAACATGGTCTTCCATTCCCAGAGTGACACGGGCCTACGTCACAATAACATTGCCACTTTATTTCAACATAACATGTTACATGGGTACATTATACCTATGGTTAATAAGTTAAAATATTTCTTTATAATTTTATAATTTTCATTTATATGTATTTTAGCTTAAATTTTACAATAACACGTAATTTTTAATTACTCGTTAGTAATATCTTCCGATTCACGAAAGAAATTTCAGACTTTCGGGTAATTCTGTTTATACTACTGGCAACACAGGATAGCGCTGTGCACATTTGACAATTCGGATCTAGATAACTTCATGCCCTGGGTTATAACCGCGAAAATCGAAGTTCGCAAATTGCGGGCATTTTTCTCTGTCACTCTTATTACGCCTTCATTGGAGTAAAAGAGAAAGATCCCCGCAATTTGCGAATTTCGGTTTTTGCGGTAGCCGCTCTGACCGTCATCCTTGTCGAACGCGTGTTAGTTGTTATTTCCTTCTCGCTCAGTGTCAGCAGTCGCAGTGTTTTCCAAACTTTTCACGTCGTAAGCTTGGTAATTAATGTGTAACTGTGAATTAGTTTTTTAAACGTTTGTCTTGTATAGATAAATAAAGTTTAATTTAATACATTAGATTTGTTTTATTTTACTATGTTTCTACATGAATAACTTAAAATTAATGCCGTTAAAATAATTTTCACCGTTGGTTAAAATTCTCCCACATTTCAAAGTTTGAGAACCTGTAAACAGCATGATGACGTAGGCGCGTGTCAGTTAAGTCATACGCAAATCTCGGAATGGAGTACCAGGCGGAGTATATTATTATACCATGCACTTGCTTAGGGCACCACGTCTAGGGGGCACCAAAACCGTAGGCAAAACAAAGCGCAGGCTGCATCAGCATTACAGTCGTCGTGGAGTAGGTACCTACATGAAACTTTTATACGTGTACAAGTACCTACCCATCTAATAACGAAAGGTCGTAGGGATCAAGTAAGAGAGTGAGAGTACGTAAAGAACATCTCCAACGTAGGCTTTCGATTTGACCTTACGCGGAGGCCCTTAAAGTCATGGAAAAATATCTTGCTTTCGGGCTTGAGGCCAGCCGATTTTTTCGCCATAGGTTACCGATTATTGCTCTCTTTTTACCGAATTTTGCTCTCTTGCACGCCAGATTTGTCGGCCAAGCAGAGTTGCTCCTTAGCCGCGATCCTGAGACCTAACTGTCAAAGTGTTATAAGGGGCCCCGTGAAAGCCGAAAACTAAAAGCATCCTATCAATTAGCGCTTTCGAGTGAAGCCAAAGAGCGAGCAGTAGAAGAGTCGTGATTACATGCATAGATTCGATTTCAAGCCACTCTTTTGCAGTTCGGCGTAAGGTCTTATGCGAGGTCTTCTGCCTTATGGCAAAGTTGATCTTCTGCCTTAATTACACTTGGGCGTGGATCCAAATCCAAGCTTTCCTCTTTCGCAGCTGGGCCTTCTGCCTTGCTCACACTTCACATTCACTTGGTCAATTCCAAGCTCTGCTTTCTTGCATCTCTGCCCTATGCGAAGCTAGACTGATAGAAAACTGTCCCATCCCTTCTCTGTATGAAATCCTGGATTCGCGCCTGGTTGGGACTAAAAGTAAAAATGTACAACTGTCTATCAAATTGCGTTTTATATATCGAAAAATTTTCGCGCTCGCTTCGCTCGCGTTTACAATTACATTATAAGTAGTGATGTACCGACTATTGATTTGGCCGACTAGCCGACTAATCGGCGCTCGAATGGCCGATTAGTCGGCCGACTAGTCGGCTAGTCGGCCAGATCATTAGTTTCGTATAAGTTTAGGTGAAAAACAATATTTTTGCTCCTTTGGTTGCGCTATTCATCATATTAGCTTGGCTAAAAGGTGTTCTCTACAGGTTTAAAGACCTATCACAAGAATCCTCGTTCAATTTCTGTCTTTAGTTCTTTTATTTTGCGATCCTGAGCAGACCGTCAGTACAGCTTGTAGGAGGTATTTCTAAGGATCTATTTCCCGTACGTAGTCGCCAGTTAAGAACCTATCCCCTGTGGTCAGCCTTATTACGAGCAACGTGCCCTGTCTAAGTCTCTAAATTTAACAATAAAATTGATAGTTCCTCGTGGCTCCACCATTAAAATAATGATAATAAAAAAATAACTATAGAACTTGCACATGAAATTACACGAGAATCAGTTGAGATCGACCTGTAGAGGAAAAAACCAGCCCTCCAACATACGATAACGATCAAACGGTCAATTATATGAACAAAAGTTTTCGTATGCAACCCTGAATAGGTATTTTAGTAAAATAAACATAAAACGTATGGTAAATATTGACTGTTGATTTCTATATTTTCTATTTTTCTTTCACTAATAAAGTGCCGACTAATCGGCCATTTTTGCCGACTAGTCGCCGACTACAAATGTGGCCGGATAGTCGGCTTTCCCGACTAGTCGGCGACTAGTCGGTACATCCCTAATTATAAGATATGATAAAGGTGACATTCGGGTGGCGACTGCAGCAGCATTACTCTGTTGTAACGTTACTGCTGCAGCACTGTCAATTTTCGTGATAAAATTATGTAACTGATTTCCATACTAAAAGTAAAAACCGGCCAAGTGCGAGTCGGACTCGCGTTCCAAGGGTTCCGTATATTACACAATTTTTAACAATCAGTGCCGGATTAAGATATTTTGATGCCCTAAGCATTTCTAGGTGCCCCCTCTCCCTAGGGTCATCAAGATTACATTGATTTTTTGGTAAATTGAGAGAAGTTCATTGCCGCATTACAGCTGAGAATGGAAATCAGTCACATCATTTTATCACGAAAATTGACAGTGCCGCAGCAGTAATGTTGCAATAGAGTACCTAATGCTGTTGCAGTCGCCACCCGAATGTCACCTTTATCATAGCTTAGAAAGTAATAGAAACGCGAGCGAAGCGAGCGCGGAAATTTTTCGATATAAAAACGCAATATGATAGACAGTTGTACATTTTTACTTTTAGTATGGAAATCAGTCACATCATTTTATCACGGAAGTTGACAGTACTGCAGCAGTAACGTTGCAACAGAGTAATGTTGCTGCAGTCGCCACCCGAATGTCACCTTTATCATACCTTATAAAGTTATTGAAAACGCGAGCGAAGCGAGCGCGAAAATTTTTCGATATAAAAACGCAATTTTAGTTATAGTCCCAACCAGGCGCGAATCCAGGATTTCATACAGAGAAGGGATGGGACAGTTTTCTATCAGCCTAGCTTCGCATAGGGCTCGATATTTAAGGGTCTCAGCGAGGTTGTTTTCATGCATAAAATATGCAAGAAAGCAGAGAGCTTGGAATTGAATTGGCGAAGTGTGAGAAAGGCAGTAGGCCCAGCTGCGAAAGAGGAAAGCTTGGATTTGGATCCACGCCTAAGTGTAATTAAGGCAGAAGATCAACTTTGCCGTAAGGCAGAAGGCCTCGCATAAGACCGCCGAACCGCAAAAGAGTGGGTTGAAATCGAATCTATGCATGTAATCACGACTCTTCTACTGCTACCGATTGTTTCCCAAAGAATTATGAGCCATTATTTTTGCAAATTAGCTTTTGGACAGCTAAAAAAATCGTGTGGTAAAAACGATGTGTCTGTCCCTAATTTTAAAATATGTTCACCATTTTCAACCTGGCATTTTGGTGCCCCCCCTGAACGTGGTGCCGTAAGCACGTGCTTGTTTTGCTTATTGGTTACAAAGTCTTTATTAATTCAACCATTAAAGTCGACGAGTACAAAAAAATTTGAGCTAGCTCTCAATTTAACATATTTTTTTAAACATTATTTTTAATTTGACCTTACAATTACTCGTAAGTAGGTAAGACCGTTAAATATTTAAAATGATTATCTTATCAGAAAATTATCACCAATTACTCTAAGAAAACTACTACTCTAAGTAATCCGGCACTGTTAACAATGTATTTTTTATGTGAAACGTGAGTGAAATCTCTTTAAAAAATCCGTAGCGGTCGGATCAAAAACTGTAATTAAGTCCGACTCACGCTTGACTGTACATTTCTAATAGGTTTTCCTGTCATCTATAGGTATAGACCTATTTTATGTATTTTTTTTTTAATTTAAGACTTAGTAGTTTCGGAGATAAGGGGGGGGGAATGGTCATTTTTTGCCTATTTTCTTGAATAACTTCTAAACTGTTTATTCGAAAATTATAAAAAAAATATATTTGAGATCCTTACAATAAGTTCTTTCATTTGATATGTAACATGATATGGTTTGAAAAATTAAATTTTTTAATTTTTTCATTTACCCCCCAAAAGTGGCCCCCATGTTTAAAATTCATTTGTTTACGTTACATGTCCGTATTTGGGTCACAAACTTACATATGTGTACCAAATTTCAACTTGATTGGTCCAGTAGTTCCGGAGAAAATCGGCTGTGACAGACGGACGGACAGACAGACAGACAGACAGACAGACAGACAGACAGACAGACAGACAGACAGACGCACGAGTGATCCTATAAGGGTTCCGTTTTTTCCTTTTGAGGTACGGAACCCTAAAAATGTACAACCGTCTATCAAATTGAGTTTTAATATCGAAAACTTTTTTCGCGCTCGCTTCGCTCGCGTGTTCAATAACTTTCTAAGATATGACGACTGCAGCAGCATTACTCTGTTGCAACGTTACTGCTGCAGCACTGTCAATTTTCGTGATAAAATTATGTGACTATTTCCATACTAAAAGTAAAAATGTACAATTGTCTATGAAATTGCGTTTTTATATCGAAAAATTTTCGCGCGTTTTCAATTACTTTCGAAGATATTGCGACTGCAGCAGCATTACTCTGTTGCAACGTTACTGCTGCAGCACTGTCAATTTTCGGGATAAAATTATGTGACTGATTTCCATTCTCAGCTGTAATGCGGCAATGACCGTCACTCAACTTACCAAAAAAATTCAATGTAATCTCGATGACCCTAGGGAGAGGGGGCACCATGGTCTAGAAATGCTTAGGGCATCAAAATATCTTAATCCGGCACTGGTTGTTTGCGGAGTGAAACGATTTGGGACTCGCATTTTATACGCATTACCATGGCTTCCCGAAAAAAATCGAATCATTCGCGAAAGTCTCGCAACGCATTGAGGTTACAAGGGGCACGTGATCTTCCTCAGGAGTCTGAAGAAGACCACGGTGAGTGGGTGACGCTCTAGCCAGGCAGGCCGCTTCGATTTCGCTCGCGCACGTATACCTTACTGTATCGTCCGATATACATCTACTAGGTACTCTGTCGTTTAAATCACGTGTAAAATTTGAATAAGGGCGAAAAAAACTATTGATTTTGGAGTGTAGTTTTATTTAGTGGTACCTAATTGTAAAATATTTTATCTGGACTACAGTCCTCTAGCATATCCATCTGTCAACTTTACTTCAAGTTCCGCCTCCAGGGGAGAGGGAGAGAAATTAGGCTTAGAAGTGAGCCGCTTACTGACACAGACCGAATTCCACGCGGGCGGAGCCGCGGGCACAGCTAGTAGTAAATATAGTTACTTATTGGAGTTTATTAATGTTTTTTTTTTGAGTAGAATAAAATTAATGCAGTCGTAATATTAATAGATCACTACACCTTATAAAACAAAGTCCCCCGCCACGTCTGTCTGATGTCTGTATGTTCGCGATAAACTCAAAAACTACTAAACGGATTTTCATGCGGTTTTCACCTATCAATAGAGTGATTCTTGAGAAAGGTTTAACTGTCTTAATTTGTTAAGGTTTTGTGTAACCCGTGCGAAGCCGGGGCGGGTCGCTAGTTACAAATATATTTGCAGGTTATTATTGAAATAAGGTGGAAAAAAGTAAATAACATTTTTGATTTCCTACCACTTGTTTAGGTACCTATATAAATGTACTCTCTGTCCCACCCTTTTAAAAATTCTTGGTACGCCCATGGAACGAGGGTACAATCCATAACCCCCTTATCGAGCCTGCTCATAATATAACTAATTAAATATGATGCCCTCAATACGTTTAGGTACCCAATTTCATTTAGATCTACTTTTGATATTGGTTTCCTTGAGTGTGAGTGAAGTGTGGAGTCAATCTCAAAATTATTCGGACTGAATAGCAAAAACAGCTCACGTTCGCTGCGTAGAAAGGGCAATGAGAAGAAATAGGCGCCGCAATAAGTATTAGGTAACCCTTCTACGGACTAAAAACGAGACCTCCCAAATTTAACAAAGATAATTTAATATTAACTAAATGCTTGCAAAACGTAATACCTTAATCTGACCAAACTAAACGAGAATAAGATCTGCGGTCTGCGGTCCTTTGCTTTGATGATAGATCTAAAAACGACATTATGGACTTGGTTTTATTCCAACAATACCCTATAAATAAACTGATTTGTAATCTTAATCATCGGAAATCGATACTCGTGACAGGACGATCCCGGTCCTAATTAGTGCCATAGATTAGACAAAGCACCCGTACCTATAGATCTCAATTCTTTTTCAGGCGAAGTCAACAACGACGCATATTCTTAATATTGAACTTGGCTCTCATTTCACATTTATGTTTTTGATAGGATTTATAATAATTTGTTTATTTTCTAGCAATTGAAGAAGATCCCTAATTGACATCTGACACTTTTACAATAGTAGGGGAGCCCACGATGCTAAATCGGGATTTACTCGAGCGTCATACAGACCTATTGGAATCGAAGTATTATGAAGAAAAAAACGTTATATAAAGTATTTTTTTCCAGCGAGCCGGAAAGCGTCTACTATTTTTTTTTAATTTCGGGAGGTTGGCGGAGGGTTAAAAAATCGTTAAGCAGTTTGTGGGTTTGGTCGTTATTGTCCACGTTAATGCTATATTTTTTCTATAACTTAATATAACACTTATTTGTAGGCATTTTCTAGTGATGTACCGACTATTGATTTGGCCGACTAGCCGACTAATCGGCGCTCGAATGGCCGATTAGTCGGTCGACTAGTCGGCGAGTCGGCCAGATCATTAGTTTCGTATAAGTTCAGGTGAAAAACAATAGTTTTGCTCCTTTGGTGGCGCTATTCGTCATATTAGCTTGGCTAAAAGGTGTTCTCTACAGGTACAAAGACCTATCACAAGAGTCCTCGTTCAATTTCTGTCTTTAGTTCTTTTATTTTGCGATCCTGTGCAGACCGTCAGTACAGCTTGTAGTAGGTATTTCTAAGCTTCTATTTCCCGTACGTAGTCGCCAGTTAAGAACCTATCCACTGTGGTCAGCGTCTTTACGTAAAACGTGCCCTGTCTAAGTCCCAAAATTTTGCAATAACATTAAAAGTTCCTCATGGCCCCACCATTAAAAAAAACAAAAACTGAATAATAATAAAAAAATATCGAACTTGCACATTAAATTACACGAGAATCAGTTGAGATCGACCTGTAGAGGAAAACACCAGCCCACCAACATACGATAACGATCAATTATATGAACAAAAGTTTTCGTTTGCACCCTGAATAGGTATTTTAGTAAAATAAATATAAAACATATGGTAAATAATGACTGTTGATTTATTTATTTCTGTTTTTCTTTCACTAATAAAGTGCCGACTAATCGGCCATTTTTGCCGACTAATCGCCGACTACAAATGTGGCCGGATAGTCTGCTTTCCCGACTAGTCGGTACATCCCTAGCATTTTCTTAATCTGACGAACACTCATCGAAGTCTTACCACAGACATAGCATCCGCTCGCGCTTGACAGACAGCTTAAGTGTGCGAAAGGGAAGCCATCACGTATATGAACATCCCATGAGTGCGAAAAAGTCAGACTACCAATGAGAAAACGTAACCACTTTTGAGTTTGACGACGGCCGCGGACGGCCAAGAGCGAATCACGGTAATTTACGAATTGAAAAATATACACGAATTAAGACGAAAAATGTTAAATAAGGTAATAAAATGAAGATGGTGTCATGTAGTGCCGGATTGCAGTGTCACAGAGCCAAATAATCCAAGCAAATACTCATTTCACAGGTAATTATGATATTCAGAGCGAACTTTTCTTAACGATATTTTGTCAAATTACCAGCATAAAAAGTGTATGAAGCCGGTTTATACAGTTCATTATAAGTTTTTCTTCCGTTCCGATATTTTATCATATTAGTCAATAATTTAGAATATTTTGTGTAAAAACATAAACTGTTAGTTTACGCTAGGGCTTGACAAAATGTTCATATGACAGTATCGATAACTTGTCAGTATATTAATAGCTATGTAATTATTTCTTCACAAGACATCATTAAGATATTAGCTTTTATAACCGACTTCAAATAATAACGATTGTTATACCTTTTTGAAGGTGTTCATGTTTAGCGTGTCATGATAACTTCAATTTCCAATACAGTAAGAGTTACATTAAGATAAGTCTGCAACGATTTTGATGGCAAACGCAGTGCAAGTGTTATTTATACGTCATAATGTCGAAAAATTTTAATGTTTAAAATAACACATTGGAAAAAGTAGTCGATAAAGCAATCAAACATCGTCAGATTATTAATATGTTGTAACATGACATCACTATTTTTGATTTCACATAGACAATTTACGCACACACTTGCATTTCATTTTAGGTCACACTTTTGAAGATTGACAGTTGTTCTTTATCATACTAATTCTATGAGTCTTACTCATCGACACATGTTTGAAGTGCCGTATGTGGGAAAAAATATGTATCCCTTAGCCTGATAAAGGGTTAAGACGATACTATTGCTCAGCCTTTTTACGAGCCTGCCTTTTTGTACGACCCAATTACAAAATTCAACGACAAAAGTGTAGGTACATTTGTTTCGTATTTAATTTATAAAACAGTAAACTCATGATGCTCCGATTTATTTGAACGATACATTTACAAAATTTAGATACGCGTACTAAATATAAATAATAACAATTCACTGATATGCCACTTTTTGACAGCCCTGAGGAAGTAACTAACTATAAGAGAGAACCAAATTGAAAACAATGATGAACAACAATTCTCAATTTTTAAAACTATGGTGTGCCAATATTGATCTATAATGTATAGTTCAGAGGTAAGTATGCAGACCGTAGAGAAGATTTAAATCAATAAAACTATTGGTCAGATCGACTAGATTTTTGCTATACAAAATGCAATCTTAAATCAGAGATAAAGAACGTGCTTATCGCGTGTGTCACTTGAAACTGAAGAACGGCTCGTTATTGTGCCAGCACAGGAATAGCGATTCGTGGACATGGGAATTTAAAATGCGAAAAATTTATACTTCTAGCTAGGCTTCTTAACAAAAGCAAAATAGTGTTATTTTTAGTTATTTCCTTTTTATTACCTAACTACGATCATTTTCTTATTTATTAAACGAAAGATATACCAAAACAAAAAGTGGCAGCAGCCATTTGATCGCTGGACGACTAGAACTTTAGAAACGACGTAGTCACAACACAAAATCAAACGTAGACACAAGGAAATTCCCTCCACAATCTCCCTAGTAACCTATTATACATGATGTTAATACATCCAAAAATATTATTAATATTAATTTGCAAATAAATTGTTGTTTATTTGATTGGAACTAGTTGAGCCCTGGTAGTTAAAATATTGATCAAAGTCGCATTTATTTTCCCACTGTTTTCATGATTATTCTCTATCTATTCAATAATTGTATAAACTCACAATTATTGAATATTCTTTTTATCTTTAACTTCACTGACTTCATTTTTTTCTCACTCATTCATAATGTTTAATTATCCTCATTGACAATTTGTACTTTATACATTAAATTTAAATCAAAGACACAAATTTAATCATTCAAAAACATTGACTCAACAAAGACAATTAACGTACTTGGTCATTAGTATCAGACACAGAAAGCCAACCTTTTAAACGACATATTTACTCAGTCTAAATATAACGACTTGAGAAAGACCCTTTATAAAAACTCGATACCTATAGACGACGATTTCGTACGACAGAATTACAACAAAATGGGTGACCAACTCAATCTCAATACAATAAAGATTTTTTCGTATAATGTGAACATTACGACGAAAACTAAAAAACGGCAAGCTCTCCAATTAGATTAACTATTGTGTTAACTAAAACTGTTTTTGGAATTGCTTGTTATTGCATTGGGAATAAAATAATGGTGTCAAAGGTGACAAACGTAAAACGAGACGATTAGCTTAGCATCCTTGCATTCATACTTGTATTGTACCTAAGCAGGGGTGCTAAGCTAATAGTTTAGCTGATTGCACATTAAATGTAAATCGAATGTGCTGAGAAAATGTTTAAAGGATTTTTTTAGAAGCAATTAACGAACATGAAATGAAATAATTTTAATAATTTTATACATTTCGGGAATAATATTTTTTGTTTATTTATAAATATTATATACTTACATATTATTGTAGTAAATCTACAAGATTACTGTACTCCTGTACACTATTCTAAATTATGTTAGTGTCCCAAGTCTCTTGTCATAAACAAGTTTTTTTTTATTTCTGATTTTTCGAAACGTTCACCTACTACTTACTACTAAGTTTCACTAACTTTTTTACCTACTTCACCGACTTCATTTTTTTTCCTCACTAACTTCGTTTATCTCTCCAACTTTCTCACTATTCTTTTCATCTTTAACTTCACTGACTTCATTTTTTTTCTCAGTAACTTCTTCGTTTTTATCTTTCGCTTCTTCGGTATTATTTTCTTCATCTTCCGCTACATCATCATCTTGCTCATCATCAGTGTCATCTTTCTCACCATCTTTTTCAACTGGCGCGTCATCAGATGGCTCATACGAGTGTCCTTTCAATTTCTCCAGCCAGGTAGCCATGGATTCGTCCTGTATCTCGCCCTTGATAATGTTAGGGAATATGTGTTCGTGTGTGAACTTTTGGACGGTGTCCTCTACTTCGGTCCATGTTAAACTGTCGTGGCTGTCTTTGAATTTGGTGTCGTACCTATCGTAATGTACCTGTAATTATATTTATTATTGGTATAGGAAAACCATTACAAATTGGCGAATGAAGGAAAATAAACTGAAATTTGTAGTTTTAATTGTTTGAGATCCAGAGATAAGAGTCGTATCAAGCTAAACTGTCGTAAAAATACCCAATGGTTTTATTAACCAATTAAATAATGCATGGTAAAAATTAACATAAGTAATATCTCGTGATTGATTATTGTTATAACGTAAAAAAAAAAATATCTTGATATGGTATACGATTGATAGGGCTTAAATGCTTTCTAGTTTCTAGTTATGGTAGGTATAATGAAATCCAAAAACTTTATATTAATGAAATGGTCAAAGTTGATACGTTCCGATTCTTAACTGAACATACGGCCTCACCTTATCTAAAACAAGACCCAAGCCTGGAGCAGTGGGTATCATGACCTTCTCCTTTCCAAACACTTTGTCCATTATAGAGATGTCAACGAGCCCTCGACACACTGCTATGGTCAAACCTATCATTTTTCTGATTTGATGCAACATGAAACTCTGCCCCTGTAACAATAAGTTTTTGGTCAAAATTTCCATTTTTAAAAGATTATATCGCTGACTGTATACCTAAACCAGTATCATGACATGACTTTCATGACAAGAAAGTCATGATACTTGTAAGTTGTATGCAGTCACATAGGTACTCGAAATCGCTCTTGACATATGGAGACGCGCGTGACAACACTAGCCATGCTATAAGTGTAAACAACGTTATTTACGGTATTTGACGTCTGTCACTCACTACAGCAACACTACGTAAAATGTTTTGCACATCGAAATCACAAAGGAAAACAACTGCACTGCGAACGTTTACGTTCTACGTCTTTTTTTTTTTTAATTTTAGGGTTGGCCGAACACCATCGTTATGAATCGGTAGTCGTCTAAGTAAATCGATATGAATTTTTCATTTTTCTTTTAATAAAAATAAGGAAAAGGTGGATAATTAACTGTAAATATGGATATATTTATCGTCACTTAACAGACAACAAATTTGACACAGAAATAACATAAATAAACTTTAAAATAGATCCCCAGTTAGTTTCAATTTTGACAATGGGTGCGACCTACTCGGTCGGTGTATTAAATACACCAACCGACCGGTAGCTTGCGGGAAAACCATATAATTCTAGCTTTATTTAAATCTCAAATAAAAATTCATTATACGTCACAATTCGATACCTCAGTCTACGTGCCATCCAATCGTAATCGCTTGCTGTGACAATCGATTTGCGTTAGTTACATCTCTATATACGTCAGTCATAATGTGTCAAATACCGTAAATAAAGTTGTTTACACTATAAGGGATCTGTTTGATGGTACAGTCAGCAGCAGATATACCTGAGCGGGCAAGGTGTCCAAGAAAACATATACACTTCAATCGTCACAAAAATAAGGACATCTAAGTTGTCATTTTCACGTAGGCTTTCAGTTTGTCACATATATCTTAACTTCTGAGTTTTTCTTTAACACATACACCCTTATTTAATCACAATGACAATAACGGTTAGAAAGTCAGTGGTAACTAAGCACTCAAATTCAAGCTGCTGTCATTAATACCTACACGCACTGCCAATCACGTATGTCAGCAGCCAGGGTGCCACCAATTGCTAAGCAGTTGTTATTTCAATGGTAACTAAGCATCAACATTTTATCTGTTTAACTTTAAAAAAAATACTGTAGCAGCTACGAATTGACACCTCCTTTCTTAAAGAAGTATTTTATCGTCAAGTGTCAAACTTAGACAATAAATAAGTAGGTTCTACGAGAATGATCGGTTTTTTATTTTAACTGTCATAGGCGGCTGTTCTTTCAAACCGTAGAGCATATATAATTATGTTAATATATTTATTTAGCCCGCTTATTGTACTAAAATATACTATACAGGGTGGCCCATTTAGATCGGTCAGTATGGGAAAATTTGAAGCTATAAGATATACATCGATCTCTTCTTAGGAACCATGTCATCGATTTTAGTAAAAAGAAAAACTGCATTCATACATTTAAAAAAATGTGTAGGTACTCAGGTCGGGAATCGAACCCCGAACGTTATGAAAAATAAAACTAAGACTATTTCTATTTAGATATCGATTGTGTAGGTCTTAAGCAGTAAATGTTACTATGAAACATGATGTCTGAAATGAATAAAATGCATTGTTTTCATATCCTTTAATTTATTTTAGTAAATTTTCGAAAAGACCACCATTTTTTTAAATGTATGAATGCAGTTTTTCTTGTTACTAAAATCGATGACATGGTTCCTAAGAAGGGATCGGTGTATGTCTTTATTATAGTTTTAGATTTTCCCATACTGACCAATCTAAATGGGCCAGCCTGTATAGTACTAAAGTACGATGCTCCGAATCGATCAAAGAACGAAGGAGAAAATAATTGAATTGAAACGTAACACGTTCACTGTCCCAATCTGACATGTAAACCTTATGGCTTTGTAATAGAGGCTAGCCGTGGCCCCACGTGAGGAGCACGGGCAGTAAAGGTGTTAAACATATCCAACTATAACTCCTCTCTTTATTTTGTTGGTTGGACTCATGATCCGCAAGAACGGTGCCTCCTCTTCTATAGATGTATGCGATAAAAACATCACTGCCATGCATATACCTAATATGCTAACTGTTGACCATAGGAATGACGAATTTTGTTTTTACAACTTAGCAGAGAGGATAGAGTATACGGAGTTATAATTATATATCTTTGAACTTATTGTTAGTATAACCTAGCAGTAAACATCAAATGGCATTCCGCACAGGAGTAATCTAAGGAACGCCCACTGCGGGTTCAAACCTACAACGTCCTGTTAGAAAGTCGTACATACACTAAATGTGACATATCTTAAAAAAATATATAAACTAATGCGAAATTAACACAAAACCAGAAGACACAAATTAATAAGAGAAATGAAACCCAAAAAAAATAAAAAGCTGTAATCTCTAGGTACGTACGACTGAGATTTGAACCCACGGTCTCTGCTTTGAAAAGCAAACGCCTGTTACTGAGACCACAACGAGCCTTGACAATTGGGTCTAAATTCGGCTTCAGTTAGCTTTCGCTATGTGTCATTCGTTTTGACGATTCTGCTAAAAGAAATAGTTTGCAGTAAGTTGACCGAGAGGCCCCTGTCAAATGGTTGAAGGGCAAGACGTGAGATAGATGTATGTGATGACAAGACTGTACTGCTTTCGATGATTGTCAAAACGCTTTACCTGAAATTAGCATGGCTATTTTTCATTCAATATTCGACCATACATACCATACTTGTATGCTTTAAACTAGTGTCCGACCGAAACATGTTTTTTTGCCGAAACCGAAACCGAATGTTCGGCTTTGGCTCTAGTTTCGGCCGAAACCGAAACCGAAACTTTTGTAGACTTGTTAAAATCGTTGAAAAAATGACATAAAACCGCTTTTACGCACTATATTATGGGGCTGTCAACACCCGTTGTCCTTGAGATTGATGTTACTTAAGCAGTTTTTTAAGAAAATTACTAGAGTTAGACCAAGATAATTCTGCAACGATTTTGATAACACACGCAGTGCAAGTGTTATTTTAAACGACAAAACTTCTATGAAATGATGACGTATAAATAACATTTGCACTAGTTGCACTGCGTATGCTATCAAAATCATTGCAGAATTTTCTTGGTCTAACTCTATTCATTCACCAGTCAAGCTAACATGTAGATACAGGGTCAACCAAAAAACCAACTAAAAACGCGAGCGCAGCGAGCGCGAAATTTTTTGATAACAATATCGCAAGGCCGAGTACCGATCTAAAAGTCCTCCGACCTGGGTCTAAAAGTCCGAAGTGCCCCAATGAGGCGAACTTTCATGCGAAGAAACCGTGCTGCAGGTTTCAGGATAAGTATTTGTGCACAGACTCCAACTAATGTCCATTATATTAAAAGGCGAGACCGCAGGCCGAGCATGGCGCAGCGAGGCCAAAGGCGAAGCTGAAGTAGAGGACATGTGGAACACAAACCAATTGTAAATTGAGGTAAGTGAGACTAAGGTCGAGCATTCGTATGAAAAACTGTACTGGGGACACTTAAGGTTTTTTTCTTCGTTTTAATCAATAGTCAGCTGTTTAGCCTCGCAAAATATTAACTATTGAGAAAATCAACTTTGCGGCACAAGTTGAGCGTAGCCTTTAGCCTCGCTTAAAATTTGCCATTAGAGGTAGATAGGAAAATTACTGAATAAGTGAGTGAATAAGAGCGAAAAAGACATCGTTCGATTAGGGCCGAGCTGATACTCGGCCAACGCTTGAAGATTGAAATTAAAAACGAAAACTTATTTCCCTGTACTGAACAACAGAACATGCTGTATGCAGAATTTGATATATTACTATTTACTTTTCGGTGAAGGAAAAACATCGTGAGGCAGCCGGATTAGTCCCGATAAGGCCTAGTTTACTCTCTGGGTTAGAAGGTCAGTCTGATGGCAGTCGCTTTCGTAAAAACTAGTTCCTACACCAATTCTTGGGATTAGTTGTCTATTGGATTCCCATTGCCACGGCTCGGCAAAAATTCCGGGATTACGCGAGGAAGATGATGAGTTTTCTTATTATTCTCTTGCCCAGGGCCCAGTAACATGCGACAGTGCTATCTCATTCACTCCGATACAATTAGACAGTGTGCGCGTTATAGGTATTGACAGCCTCTTAAGACTGCGTCTACCGTCCAGTGGTGCCCTTATTAGTGGAATTGTTTTATAATAAACCATTTAATTTCTGTACCTATACATGAATCAGTATATGTACGTATTAATATTGATGTCCTACTTATTCTCCAACTTTGGTCTTTGTCCAAAGTACCATTTCGTAAGTTTCGGCCCGGCCGAAAGGTTCGGCCGTTTTTTGGCCGAAACCGAAACTACAGCCGAAACATGATTTTTTGGCCGAAACTGGCCGAAACCGAAACCGAACCTTCGGTCGGACACTACTTTAAACGTCTATTTTTCCATATTGTTCAGATATATTTGACAAGTTGACCGCTTAGATACCAGTGGTTTTTTGACAGCTAAGGTATAATGACTCGTTGTAAGTGTAGAAATGAATGAATAGCGATTGTTAAGATATTTGTGACACGTTGAGCGCTCACAAGTAAATGCTACCATGACAGTCAACAACTTTTTGACAGTTTAAACGTTTACCTCTCTTTGAGCACCTGGAGTGTATAGCGACTTCTGCTGCTGACTGTACCTTAATTAACATTGCATTTACCAAAAGTAATATATCAGGCAAAATTTTAGTTTAATCAGACATCAGAAGTTAAATTTGTAAGATGACATATTTAAACTGCGACATATACTACGAGCCCATACAATTCAACCGAGTATCATTATTAGTTTTTTCACATGTAATGAAATCACCAGTCCCAGCACCACTAACCTTAACTAATAAAACGGCAAACTCCATATCGGACTCGACAAAAACTTTGTCTATGCTAAATCCCATCATGTACCGCGACGCTGAAGGGTCTTGAAAATGTCTGAAAACATCCCATATATATAATTACAGAAATACTTTTAGTATTAATAAAAAGTTACAAAAAAAAAGATAATTTCACACCAGCGCGGGAATGCCGCCTGCGTGATGGGCACCTTGCCTAGGGGGCTGTCCATAAATTACGTCATCGATTTTTGACGATTTTTGACCCCCCCCCCCCCTATAATCATCCAAAAATCATGCTTCAAATGACCCCATTTCCTCCTACTTCATGCTACCGTCATCCGATGTCCAGACCCCCCCCCCCTAATTTGAAATGACGTAATTTATGAATAGCCCCTAGGGGGCAAAATTTAGAAGGTCCTTTTACGTAAGTAGGTATTTTTAAGTTTATTTTTACATTATTTTATCATTTAATTTAGTATGTAATAAATATGTTTATGTATCTTTGTTTTTATTTTCTTAACTGTAATTTATTTGCTGAAATAAAATATATAATTCATAACTTACTTTTTCTCTGTAAAATTATGATAACACTTTGTCCCTTTATAGTACCCTAGAACACTATTAATTTGCTGCATTTTATCAGCACTTATTCTGTATCTCTTTCTCTCATCCCCACTCTCTATACTCAAGCTTGGTTCAAAGGCGAATGTGGGAAGAGTATAGCTGTAAGTCCGTGCGTTGCATTTGGATTTTGAGTTGAATTTGTTCGTCACTCTCTTTACGTCGAACACTCTGATGCATTCTGGAAGTCCTTTGTTTATTTCTTCTACACTTACTTCTAGAGCTGAAATAATTATATTTATGTTAACTTGTAGAATAGTTATAGTCATTACACATTATATTATGTGGTTTGTTTTGAATTTAATTGTATCAATATGTTAAATAAAACACAACTTTTGACTTCATAAAATAGTAGACCTATTAATATGAATTAATATATGAGTATGATTAAAAATAAGTTTTTGGCAAAAATTTCATTTTTGGTGCAAGCTTTTATCGCCGACTGTACTTTTTTTTCCACAGGCAACTAATACTCATCGAGACAATTCTAAAAACCCCAAACACAATTAGGTTTCGTGGTTTTATCACAGAGTTCCTATGGCCACCTCCGGTCTCCATCATCAGATCAGCTCGATGACACCATAATATTGCATTGTCACCCGACTTACGTATGTATGCATAATTTCAGCTCAATCGGAAACCGGGAAGTGGATCAAATTTAACTTGCAAGATTTGATTACACACAGACAGACAGACAGACAACGGTCAGGTGAAACTAAATAAAAGCTTGTAAAAAGAGGTTGAATTGCACTAAAATTTAATAGATACACTAGTTATAGAGAGGAGATAATCTTAACCCCATTTTAAATTCAATACCGATATAAATATTCAATATTCTAAAGTTTTGCCTGTACTGGAGATATGGATATCTGAAGGGACAATAGGCCTGATGACAAATTTTGAAATCCCTTTTATTATTGTCGGTACACTTGTATTGGTTCCGAAAAACACAATATTTCAGCTATACTCATAAGATTTAACATAGATAATTGCATTTTATTATAGCTAGTTTAAACTTCGCGCGAAAACGCCTCGCTTGCCATTTGTGACGTCACCATTTAGTTGGTAGTAGGGTGGTAAACATTGTTTACATACTTACAGTTACGAATTTCCCTTGAATCCGAATGATATTGTTAATTTAGCACCATATATTACGATTAGGGATGATAAATACATTACAAAAATTTATCACAATAACTCATTTTACACAAAAACTCTCACACGGTTGCAGTTTAACATGAATTATTTAGATACATGTAAATTTTGAGTGAAAATCACCGAGCGCCGGTTTTACTTTTTAATTTTTAAGTTTTTCTAGTTACGACAGCCAACATGGCAATGATAGTTCCATTAAGCCAAATAATTAAAAAAGTTTGTTGTTGAAATATCGTATTATTTAGTATTATATTTAAATAATAACAAATAGATATTTATTTTATATCGTGTAATAATATTTATTGGACGTAATAAATGTTTAGTGGCGAAATAATATATGTTTTGCACCTTTCGAACTCTTTGGTGAGGACGTATAGATTTCGGTCAATGAGGTTGTCTATGTTGCTCTAAGAAATATGTTATGGATTGATGACGTCACTGTTTGGAACGCTTCTGATTGGCGTTTCAGTAATAATGGCCGATTGGAGAATTTTGCACTTTTATTTTATTGAATATCTTAATAATCCTTCAGTTTATACTGAGATTGGGCCATTTTTTAGAAACATATTAACCAATAAGTTTCTTTGAAACCATTATTTCCATGATTCTTTGTTACTTGCAACAGGCCTATTGATACAGTCAATTGGCGTTGGCTATTTGCAAAGTGGGTCGTAGGGGAAGAATAAAGGCTCCTTCACACAGGCGCGTTATGCGGGCTGGGTGAGAGCGACGCGCGATGCGAGCGACTCGCGGGCGCGACCCGCACGTGGACGCAGCGCCCCGCCGGCGCACCGCGCGCTTCCAGACTTCCACCCGCTTTGATCACGCCCGCGCAGTCACACACACACAACACCGCGCGTTGCGAGCGGCTTTGGCTTGGACTTTGGAAATACGGACGTTGAAATACTGATTAATTTAGTTAAAGCAAATTCGGTTTTATATGATTTGACGAATAAAGGCTACAAAAATGCGATTTTGAAAAATCGGGTGTGGGAGAACATAGGAAGACAATTAAATTCGAATGGTGCGTATAGTTATTATATTTGTAGCTATATTATTTTTAGGTCTTCACAAAGAAAATATCGTCAGGTGACAACCTAAACTCACTAAGATATGTTATACGCGTGCCTCTTAATACATACTAAACTTACGGTGGGGAATAAAAAAAAATGAGACTGTGACAAGGAAAAACAATAATAGCGCGTTCGCTCCTACTCCTACTGGAAGATACATAAGACTATCCCGTTCGATCATTTCCCCCCACCCCTCGTGCATGATCCAGTCATATACTAGATTCATGGTAATTAACTAAAACCATTAGACAGCTTTCAATAGTACGACTATGCGAGACCAATAATAAAATGCCATGACTCACGTAATTTTAACGACACGACCTGCCTGGAAGCAGATACACCCTTGTCAGTCCTGGAACTCCTCTGGAACTGAGTATTTTGCTGGGTGTTGAAGTCCTCCTCGTTTATATATTTAGCTTCTAACAGTGCCTTTAGTAAGTCCTCTTCTATCGTTCTGACGCCAGGATTCCTATGAATATTTTATTGTACAAATGGGGAACTTATCGCATCAAGGCGATCGACATTACGGGTATTAATCAACTATAGGGTGAAAGAGAGACATCCAAAAGTTACAATTACAAAACTAGGTAACTACCTACTAAACAATGAGGTCATAACACAATGACTACATATTTTGTTTAAAAAAAGTGATTATTGAGATACATCTATAAAAAAATAAGTAGATGTGGAAAAATTTATACTTCCACATCGACTTATTTATATAGCTTGTCAAAATATTTTCCTTTATTGAAATATTAGTCCTTACTAAATAGAACCAAATCCAACCAACAAGGCTAACAATGTGGCTAAAAAGCGAACTGGGATTTCAGAACAAGCAAATATAATATTTTATCTCTGCCAATAGCGCTTGTATATGTAACAATGTGCCCGGCTATGTACATATACATGGCCGGGCACATTTTGAGGGCAAGCCGGTTGACCTACCTACAAAATGGGCCCGGCGATCGTATAATTTTTCAACTCTATGGTTTCGTATAAAGACTACATTCATGCACAACATTACCTCTGCATACCGTAATAATCTACTCCACAATAGCCCAAGAGCATGGCCATTTTCTTCCTCTTAATCCTCTCAAAAGGCTTATCTCTTTTCTCCTCAGGCGCCCCATTTGCTTTAGTATTGTCTTCCCATTGTCGTTTTCTAAACCGAGTCCTGTTCTTGTTTGGTACGAATTTATCTGACTCTGGCTCTGGGGCTACTTCCATGGCAGTTATGTGTCTGAGCTGAGTGCCTACAAGTAAGAGGAGTTGTTTAACATAATCCTGACCAAATAAACCAAAACCAAATGTTGGAGTACAAAGAAAAAAAACCGGGCAAGTGCGAGTCGGCCTCGCGCACGAAGGGTTCCGTACCATAATGCAAAAAAAAAAACGAAAACCCACCCATCCAAGTACTGACCACTCCCGACGTTGCTTAACTTTGGTCAAAAATCACGTTTGTTGTATGGGAGCCCCATTTAAATCTTTATTTTATTCTGTTTTTAGTATTTGTTGTTATAGCGGCAACAGAAATACATCATCTGTGAAAATTTCAACTGTCTAGCTATCACGGTTCGTGAGATACAGCCTGGTGACAGACAGACGGACGGAAGGACGGAAGGACGGACGGACGGACGGACGGACGGACGGACAGCGAAGTCTTAGTAATAGGGTCCCGTTTTACCCTTTGGGTACGGAACCCTAAAAAAGGTAGGTAATCTGATTATAGGTAAGTACAGTACCTACCTATGTGTAAAAGAGGGAGAACCTATACCTACAAGTGTACAAAGGACCTCGACCTAGGTATCTGGTATGAAAATGTGACTTGAATTGATTCAAACTGCAAGGGAAGGGAAGTAAATGGAATGCTTTAGCGCCTCTTGCAGCATTCCACTAACCCGGGGTTAACCGGTTAACCTGGACTTACCATGGTTACCAGTACAATTTGACACTGGGTTAACGGCTTAACTGCTTAACCCCGGGTTAGTGGAATGGTGCAAGTGGCCCTTAAAAGATTTAAATTTTGCGCCTTTTTCTACTGACGAACATGTTTGATCGGCTATCTATACTGCAAAACGTAATTTAAGATCAAATAAAGTAAGAAAACGTTGCCACTTTTTACTAGCGCGTCTTGTATTTATGTAAAAATAAGTACTTAAATAAAAGTACTTTTTTAAATCGTAGGTGTAAACTTACTTAAGTATAAATAAATTATCTTAGCATGATTATTTATCAAAAGGAATTTAGTATTTTACAAACAAATTATTGCAGTGGCAACATTGTCTTACTTTTTTTGGTCTTGAATTACGTTTTGCAGTTTAGATACATTGTTAATTACATATATAGGACTAAATACGAATCTAATAAAGGCTATTAGGTGCGGTTGGCTCAATTTTTTAGGGTTCCGTATCCGTACCCAAAGGATAAAAATGATATAAACCGAAGCCGAAACCAAAGGATATAAACCGTGACAGCTAGACAGTTGAAACTTTTACAGATGATGTATTTCTGTTGCCAGCTAGCCGCTATAGCCTATAACAACACGTACTAAAAAGTAGGTATGGGTTCAACATATTTTATCAATTTAAATTGTAATTCAATTTGTTTAGTTTATATTTAAATTTTATATATTTTGTTGTAATAGTAAAAGATTTGTTTTTTATCAATGATTCAGAATATTCTCACGATGTTGAATATAAAACTACAGGTGACCATTGTTTGACCTCCATTCTTCAGCCACCAAAATTAACTAGGTAAATAGCTTGTTGGAGACCTAAGAGGATCTTACCAATGAGCAATAGGAATTTTCCATTTAACTTAGTGCAAGAAAGCTATCATCATTTGTATTCTATCAAATTAATTAAAACAACAAACCAACCACCATTATTTGTGGCTTTCCATAGAGAAGGGTTCTTATGCACATGCACCCGTTAAGCATGGAATGCCACTAGGGAATGCAAATCGGTTATTTTCGGTTATTTTTTGTATGGAAATTATCGGTTATTAACCGAAACCGCGGTTATTTCCATACAAAAAATAACCGATTTGCATTCCCTAAATGCCACATTTGTCATTACATATTTTTTGTGTATAATATTAGAATAAGTAATTAGTGTAGATATTGCAACACCCGAATCGGGTAGCATGTAAGATCCTAATATAATATTTAATATCTTTTGTACCTACTACATGTATGCAATTATGAAAGAATAAAGAATATTTATATTCCGGGCCAGCCAGATAACATTATTTATATTCAATCTTTTTTTGTTAGAAATGCCTATGGATGAACAATAAATTAATACCAAGATGGCATGTTTTTTGCTAAGGACATTGTTTTTCTTTGACAAAAACCAACAACAGTGACTTGTCTGGGCAAAGAGCTAACAACAATATTGCTATTGACCAAAGAATTCAAAACACCTAACAATAAGTATACCAGTTATCATACCAGTAAATCAGTTGATTTTATACACCAAAACATTTTCAAGAAGTTCAAGAACAGACAAACTAAACGCTCATTTATTTCAGTAATAAATTTTCATTTCAAGCTTGCTCCTATCAATAATAAGATTGGTAATATTATTGTTAATAGCAGCCTCAAAGTATATTTGGAAAATGTTTGAACTACAAATTAATTTGATTAATTAGACCCCAAATTCCCAAAAATTACATTACCATAGCAAGCTCAGGAATTAACCACAAATTGGAATATTTTTTGTAGTAACGAAACAAAATCAGAGATCAACCAACTAAAGAAAAACGAATATTATTTCAGACCAAATGAGTATTTTCCTGAATAGAAGACTATGAGTATCACTTGCTCAGAGGTACTAAATTCAATATGACCAGCCTAAGTTCATTATTATACGTTATTTAATTGCTGAAGTTGTTTGAGCACAAGTAACCAAAAATTCTGCCAATAATTTGAAAACAGCTCAGAAAACGCAACAACACTCAACAGCGGCTGCCTGCAACTGGAATATTCTAGCCCAAAATTTGGAGAAGATTCTAGACAAGAAACAAGTGAATTCAGCGTTTATTTTTGCTTTGCAATAGAGGTTATGTTTTTATAAGGTCTTATTAGGTAAGTTTACAAGATCATTGACCAACGAAGACGAAAAACGTAAGAGCTGTAAGGTTTTATGTGAAAATTAAACTGTTAAGTGGTGATAATAACACATAATATTTGATAGTTTCACAAACCAAAATTAACCATGTGCAAATAACGAATAGGTACAACAACAGTTACAAAGTTCTACCTGTATTGGGAAGCCGCGGCAGGTTTTGTCTTAAAGTATTTACAAATAATTTAAGTAATGTCATACCTACACAACGGAATTAAACAATTTTATGAAAATTTCAACGACAACAAGCTAGAATAGCTATTAAAAGGAAAATTAATGCCGGCTACTTGTCACATCGTGTCGGCTAGCGACAGCCATGTTTAATAAATTCCATTCAATTCATTCATTCACGATGTGCAATGAACGAATGAAAATTTAGTGTCGTCAACCAAATACCGGTTTTTAACAATCGATGATTTTTGCGAGTTATCGATGATTATCATTTTGACAGCGTTTTCTTAACTAGAAGTTAAGTAGCTAACACACTATCGCACCGCACCAAGGTCATTGTGGGACGCACCCATAAGTAAGAGGGAGACAGCGATATCTCTTTCTCCCTCTTACTTATGGGTGCGTCCCACAATGACCTTGGTGCGGTGCGATAGTGTGTTAGCTACTTTAGACCAAGAAAAGTCTGCAACGGTTTTGATAGCACGCGCAGAGCAAGTGTTATTTTAACACATTCAGTGCCAGCCCGAGCTACGCGCTACGAGCGTAGCCGATAACACGGGAAAAACCGTATGTAGCGAAAAGCGCCTACGAACAGTGAACTCCCCTAGGGAGTCACTGGCACTGAATGTGTTAAACGTCAAACTTCTATGAAACGCATACAAAAATAACACATGCACTGCGTGTGCTATCAAAATCATTGCAGACAAGTGAGTCAAGTCAATGAGAATCAATCAGGGAAAGCAATCTCAAAGCAAGTTTCCACATGCGTACGCCCGTAAACAGAACATGCGCAATATAAATAAATTAAAAAAACGTTGTAAAATTTCTGCCTTGACACCAAAAACAACCTACGTAACTTAGTAGGGATCATTGTTTTACGCTTCCTTAAAGCTTCGGTGCGGAACAATTTTATTTCCTAGTCGCCAACCGTTTTGACTAGGCTCTTATGACTTTATAGAAGTAGGCAGACATTGTTAGCAGTCGCTTTTATACTAAAAGCCATAACAGACTACCGCACCGCACCGCGACCTTGGTGCGGTGCGTAGTCTGTTACGGCTATAAATATTATCCACGATTTATCGTAACCGTCGACGAAAAAAAGCGTCAGGCATTTGGTCTGCATACAACCCTATATATTTAAACGTCTCATCGTGTCGTTACCGTGGACTACACGATAAAGTTATAAAAGCGGCACAAAGGAAGAAAATCCTCAAAAGGAAAAGCCATTTATAAATAATTATTAATGTTTGCATTGCATGTTTAAAACGGCTAGGTATTCCAGTAAACGTAGCCCTGCAGACTTCTAGTGGGGCTTTCTATTAAATAATTCAAGCTCATACCACATCACGACATGATAATGAATTACATAGCATAATTAACGTCAATTACTTAGTAGGGCGCAGGACTGGTTTCAGCGCATGCGCGGTGTGTACAGACTGCACTGCATTTAGGACACCAGGTATTCAGTTCAACATGGGTTGACGCAGTGTGTGCAAAATGAGGGGAGGGAGCTCCGAACGTCTGGTCGTGAGACCTACTACGAGGCGCAGAGGCGAGACGCGTGCGAAACTTACTCGGTACATCACTGTTGTTTTAGCCGCTTTGCTTGGTGGCGGTGCTTCAGCTCTCCTTTTCCTCGTACCTCTGTATGCGGACCCTGCTCTGAGCGCTCTAGCTGCGGACTTCGACCCCGTACCCGCGGAATGCATTACAGAACGCCGAGACGACCGTTTAGGCCTAGATAACTGCACATGGGCTTCCTGCAGAGAAGGATGTACAAGTGACGCATACAAGTGCACACAACTACACGTGAAATATAAAGCGCACGGCGACGAATGGCGTCCAGCAGTGCTGTTCGTGAACATAAAGGGTTGCGGTTACCCTCCAGTCGTGGATTGCGAGAACTTCACGACCAGCTACGGGTACGTTGGAGCGAGATACAGTTGTTTTTGGTCGCGGGCTGACACGAGTGTGGTGATTCCTCGCTGGTCGAGGGGAGAACAGGTGGCTACAGTGACCAGGACTCTGGCTTTACCGCTGTTTCTGTCAGGATGTGCTGGGATTGGGCTCTGCGCACTACACTGCGAGTGCCGTCCTCGGCGCCGCCGTCGCCCGCCACGCCGCCCTCCGCGCCTGCCTCCACTATCTCCAGATGACGCATCGGTCTACCGGCTTGCCTAGATTTTTAGGTACAAACGAACTTGGCACAAGGATAGTTACCTACCTATAGGTATTTAATTTTTAGAGAGTGTAAATAAAATTTGTAAATATACATATTAATCAACTACTGTTGTTTTATTCATAGATTTTTATGATTATGATGTGTTATTTTATAGTAATTCATAATAGTACATTGTGATATAAGTGTGCTACGTTGGTAATTACACACGAGGCGATATTGTGCGCAAGCTGTAACTAGCTGTAAGCGAGAAAGTGAAAAGCAAGAAAATGACCAATGCACACGCGGTTCATAAAGTGAGCCGAGCTTTATATATACTATATTAGCCAACTTTACCATCAGCCGGACCGTATAATAGGGTATTCCCCTACTAGTCAAACCATTTTCTTTTATAGAACTGTCAAAACGATTTGCTATTAATGGGCATTTCTATTTCAAGTTGTACCAACATTTTTTGTGTTAGAAATAGAATTCGGAATTTTTATATTATTTCTAATCAGAATCACGAGCTATTTCCATTTTTAATGAGAAAAAACATGTCCCTAAATTTTTTGTCCAACCTTCTATGACCGTAACAAATCAGACAAAAAAAACTGTATGAAATTTTGGGGACACTTTATTTCTTGTATTAGGATCGAAAGGGCTCGTGATTCTGAGTGGAAATATATAAAAATTCCAAAATGCAAGTTGGGGTACAACTTTAAATAGAAATGTCCTAATTATATGGAATTTATAATATGAAACAATACACAATGAAGTCACGGTCAACTCACCTACTTTTTATATTTCTATCAGATTGTTAAATATAACTTGTGTTTAAAAATAACTGCTATATACTCGGAGTAATTAATTGGTTATATCCTCTAAGGCTATATAAGGTAATTCGCCAGTAACTGGCCACCCTAAACTAAAAATGAATTCTATTCACCTATAAACAAAATTCATTTCAGTATAAAGTGGCTAGTTATTGAAGGCTGGCCAGTTACTGAAACCTACTAAAATGAATTCTGTTTATAGGTGAATAGAATACATTTTTAGTTTAGGGTGGCCAATTATTGGCCGGTGGCCAGTTACTGGCGAATTACCCTATGTTTTTCTAATAATTGTCTGGTGCTTTATTTCATGCATGGTGTGAAATAATTGATTTTAAATACAGTCAAATACCCTATTCTATAGTTTTCAAGAAGAAAGTTATAATTAAATGATTAAATAAAAAAACGTATACGGAAGTATATATTTATTTAAAGGTTTATAGGTCGTTTTCATTATCAATTTAATGGTATAAAATATAGTTTCTCAGTACAATGCCACGCATAGTTACATCAGTCTTTAAACAACTTCTCACACGTTTTTACATCATTTTATACAAATATATCACTGTAAGGAAAATCCTCGCATGTAGGTATTTTAATCGTGAAAATATCCAATTATTAACCTTTTGAACGCCACAGACGGCAATTGACGTCAACGCAAAATCGTGACAACGACGCCAAAATAGGGGTACGAAACTCCTGACTTCGGCCAAACTCGGCTCAGCATTGCTCCGAGCAATTATTAGGGTTGACACAACTTGACGTCCCTTTGTGTGCACGACCACAGATAGATAATGGCTTGCACCAACCACAGTTAACGGACTGATCAACATCACGCAGCAGAGATCTATGAAATATCCCATACAATAAAATTTAGCGAACGCTTTAACGGTGACAGACGGTTTGGTGCAACCGACCCTAAATAGGCGAAAGGAATAGTGCCATATATTAGACAGGGACAGCAGCGTCGACCTTGAACCGCTGTCAAACTTCGGTTTTGTAGGAAGTCTCCTTTCTGTACGGCAGTACTATTATTTATTGTGGCCAAAGACGGCATTTGACGTCGATCGTTTTTTGATGAAAATCTACTGAAAAACACCCCACTTTTAGGTTGGCATTATTTATTCACAAAACTAAATTTTACCCCCGTGGCGTCAGTGGCACGGCACATATGATGCGCCGTTTGGCGTTCAAAGTTCAAAAGGTTAAATCTATATTTCTTTCTTCCCGATGGAATACAAAGTAAATTTACAGTAAAGCATTTGACAAAATATAAGCCTTATTTCAAAATAAAGACGAAAGTTTAATTTTAGTGTTTAGGTATTATATGAAAGGATTTTCCTTACTTATTTAATATAATGTAAGGCTATACATTTCAACAATATGCAAGCATTTTTACTGTTATATTACAAATTGAAAGCTATTAAATTAAGGTTCTATAGATTGATTAAGGTTTAGTTCATTTCTAATTATAAAGATATCATTACGTTAATTGCTTTAGCATGATATATGTTGAACAATGAAATATACAAGTCCACTCTAACAAGATTTTCTTAAATATTTGATATGATTATAAAATTTATAAATTATAATTATAATCAAAAGATAATCGAAATTTGAAAGTGTGAACATGCTTTATTTCATATTTTTATAGGCAAAAGAATATGATTTAATCATATTAACTAGGAAGCACATGTGTTATATTTACTATTGCTAAGTAAAAGGGGCCCACTGATTAACATTCCGCCGGACGGTATCGGCCTGTCAGTTAGAACAAAATTTTGACAGTTCCGAACAACTGACAGGCCGATACCGTCCGGCGGACTGTTAATCAGTGGGCCCCTTAACATTTGGCAGTATGATGTATAAGTATTTATCATTATTTTCAAGTTACACTGGCGATGAACAACTATTAAAAATAGTTATATTCTATGGTTTCTACAGAAAGATATGGTATGGTGATAGTATACCACAGATGTATCAAAAAACATATAATTAATTAATTAATCTGGGTAAGGAATTTAAGTAATTTTTATGCAAAATTGAAATGACATAAAAACGCGACATAATTAAAAAAACAGCCTTTAAATGGACAACAAAAACCAATAATGGCCATTATAATATTCTAACCCTCTGGCTATCCTTTGACATTTATACGAGATGCATCAAAATAAAATACTCAATGTTCGTTATAAAAGGCGACCAAAGGGTTAAACACAAATCTAAAACAGTAGAAAACTTTGTCTAAAAACGTTGCAAGAATTGTTTTCTGCTATTTTAGAACAAACAATAACATTAACCAATATCAACCAACATATATGTAAAACTAGTCTTTTAAAAAAGTACGAAAATAACGTATAAAACCCGCTTCAACATTTTTGTGGTACACTTGCCTTCAATAATACGTTGAAGAACAGAAAAAGAGTCCAATACGTATGAAAACATATTTTTGGTTGGTAAAATTGTGTTCTTCGTGTATTATTGAAAGTAACTGTATATTTCAGTAACACAGTCACGAAAACTAATCAATGAGATAGTGGAACGGAACTTTAGTTAAAAAAAACTTAAAACAATTTCGAGTATAAATTAACATTGAGCGTCAAATACATCCAAGAGCAAAGAAAACACATTTTCATTGCTTTCGGCCATAATTGCATATCAAAGGAAGAGGATTTATTAAATAAATAAATTAAAACAACACATTCTTTAATCACAACCTCACATCCAAAACAGCATCTTAAATTAATGAATCTAACAATGGCCTCTCCAAACGTTGCCGATAATTGCATGCGATTTGCAACACATTGTGGCATTTGGTCGACCTATTGAATTCGTTACTATAGCCGGTCAAACAACTTTGTCAGTAGAAAAAGGCGCGAAGGACAAATTATCTATGGGACGATAACCCTTTGCGCCTACATTTTTTAAATTTGCCGTTTTTTTCTACTGACGGAAATGGCTTGACAGACTATACTTAGCCAGCAATTATCTAAAATCTTTTGTCGCAACGTCTGTAGAAGCCTTAAGGTTGGTGAACTAAATGATAGCAATAGACCAGGGCTATAACCGCGAAAATCGAAGTTCGCAAATTACGGGGATTTTTCTCTGTCACTCTTATAACGCCTTCATTGGAGTAAATTAAAGAGAAAGATCCCCGCAATTTTCGCGGTAGCCGCTCTGATTTCATCATATTTTTGTTGGTTTTAGAGTTACCATCATTTCATTTTCATACAGTGATGGTAATAATTTTTATTAAATTTAAATATCATTTGGTTCACCATTGCCGTCATTGTCAACTTACGTTTTGGATATATTAAATTAGAAATTACCTAGCATTCATATTAAGGTGATTATTCAGATATCCAGATGTAAATCAAGAACAGTTTTAAAGGTTGACATATCATAATTCCTATAAACACAAGTGGAATAAAGATTCCGCTAAATAAAATAAAACACTTTTAACAGTCAATGCATAGAAGTACAAAAAATCACCTTAATATTTTATAAAAATTTTACTAGTAAAAAAAAAACTGGCTACTTAGGAATTTGTTAAATTTAACGACACACAAAGTAACATAAATTATCCTTTATCCTTCGTTTTTTGTCTAGTTTTTATTTTCTTGTCTACCGGAAAAAAATGGCTGGAAGAATTACAAATTATATATTATTTTGGATAAATAGTTAAAAACAGGTTTAAAAAATCATATTCTTTTTTTTTAAGGGTAACCGAAGGAATAAAGATAGGGTAACTACAAACTTGACCATATAACATTGTCTTGCGTCAAGAATTTTAGAAAAGTACGAAAATTTTAATTTTAAATACTTATATGGCCAATAAATCTTATTTACCCTATATCACATTTCGTTTCTGTCTATACCTACAGTCATTGAGCCTACAGAAAATCTGACAACTTAACAATTTTTAGTACAGTCAGCGGCAGTGAAAATTGACCACTCAAGCGTAGAAATTTCTACGCAGGAAGGTATACAGGGCGGCCATAAAATAAGTGCATTCCCGTTGCCAGGGAGGTTTTGAGATTATACTGAGCAACGTTTACTATGGGACCAATCCCGAAATTGCGAAAAGAAATTTGGGTTTTTCATACATTTTGGCTGGCCCATTTTCTATGGGAGGGTAAATATTTTTTTCGCGATTTCGGGGTTGGTCCCATAGTAAAAGTTGCTTAGTATAATCCCAAAACCTCACTGGCAACGGGATTGCACTTATTTTATGGTCACCATGTATATCCAATTCCTTTGTTGACTGTACAGTACATTTTGGATAGAACAGAACAAGTCTTTGTTTTTATATTTTGTTTAGATTTGGATGTTTTTGTAGTGGTCGCAGACCTTAAATTAACCTAACAAGATGAGACAAAAAATGTTTTAATAACTTTTGCCTATTCAGTTGTCCAATTTCCTTTGGCTCGCTATTACCTAGCTGCATGAATCCATGCTTCGTTCGTATACAATACAACACCAAGTGAGTAAGAGAAGGAATAAGAATGACATTCCAATACAGAAATGCATATTTGTGGCTCAAATTCGCGTTCATTATAAAAATGTTGACTCGTATTTTTGAAGACTTCGCCTTTGCTCAGACTTTTGAGGTCATACTCGCTCTAAACCTCCAATTTACTGACCTCATTTTAATACATTATTAATAAGATATAAAAAAAATTGTTTCATAATATATGGAGAAGTGACTGAGTTTACATAAAAAAAATAATAGAAAAGCGTTGCAAATATATAAATAATAACTGAGCGCGTTATACAAACTCCTTATTCCTTCTAAGTATAAACTTACTAAGCATATAATATTGGTGCTAGCTTATACAAAATTCAGCTTGATATAGGAATTAGACTAATAAATTGCATATGCTTTTACAAATGCTTATGTATGCATATCAAATGCACGAATTAAGCATATGCAATCGTTTAAATGTCCACATTTGTAAATTTTTGGCAGTATCAAGTTATCAACAATATTTTTTGACGAAATAGGATATATGCTTCAAACTAATAAATGAGATTCGAGTGGTACGAAACACGAAAGTAGGTATTTTTTTTATGCTAAGTCGAACAATCATAAACAATAAAAAAAATATAGTAGGTATTTTTTGGATTATTTTATGCCGGAACAAAACTGTACGTGATTATTTTACACTATTATAAACAGCCAAAACATTGATCTAGGACCAAAATAAACTACAGGGATGATTTTGTTGTAAGACCATACTCTGAGGGGTGAATATGTAGGCCATACTGAACAGCATTATGGGGCCAACCGACCCGAAATTCCGAAAAAAAATCTGCTATATTCCATAGAAAACGTTGACATTATGATTCGCCGAAATGTACGAGACAACAGATTTTTTGGCTTTTTGGATTGGCCCCATAGTAAAAGTTGTTCAGTAAGACCTACATATTCACTCATAACAAAAACACTCTGTATAAAAAAGGAATAGCCAAATAAATGTAAAACTCAAAACCACTGGTGCATCAAATACTTCCAATCTCATTTATCACTATTCAGCTTACAAAAAAACACAAATGAAATTCACAAACATGGACCGACTAGAAATAAATCATTGAACGACCTGCGACATCTGAGTCAAACGGTACCTTTTCCTATCCAACTCCACCGTGCTGTCTAAACCTCGTTTCACAGCCCTATTGGCGGCTCCGCCTTCTAAGCTAGCTTCGATTAACCTACGCGACTTAAAATACCTGTAATCGTTAGGGTTGTCGACTCTTAGAGTCATGTCGACCGCGGTTGGCAGGTAATAATTTTCTATATTGGTGACGCTAGTGTTGTTTAAATCTAGAACGGAATACATACTTGTTTGTACCGGTTTTTGACGGTAGGAAGTGTCAACGTTGACGTAGCTGCGGGTAGATGTGCTGCAGGTTGATGAGGCTGGACTGACTTGAAGAGGTGATGTGGATGGTGTTTGGTTTGGTGAGGTTTTCGCGCTGCCGTAGCCTTGGTCGATTTCCGCTTCCGCTGGCGTTTCTCGTGACTTCAGAATTTGCATCATCCTGTGAACGAATTGAACAATTTTAAACCGTATCTCTGTAGATATTAAGGTGGTTTTCGTTTGTGATGATCAGTGGTTTCGCTTCGTTGTTATAACCATTAAAAGGGTATCGCCAATTGGGATATCGACTGTGAAGGATATCAACCGTTCGGGATCGACCTTCTTTGTTTTGAGTCTTTTCGGCCTTTGTTTCATCATAAAAATATAGTTAAAAAATACCACTGTATTAGACAAATGTTGGTACAAAATCGTAATTCTTAAATGGATTCAATTCATAAATCCAAACGTCTAAATTTTTGGCTAATAAGCTTTCACGCGCTGAGAGGTGTGTTGAATACTATAAATATAAATACATTTTACAATGTAATTATTCTTCCGCACTTTCCGAGCGTACTCTGTGAGTATGACACTTACGGCTCGGCCACGACATTGCGCGACTGGCGACGGTGGCGGCAACCATAGGTTGAAGCGAGACGCAGCGATCGGACCTTTCGTTCTCACCTATGGTTGCCGCCGCCGCCGTCGCCAGTCGCGCAATGTCGTGGCCGAGCAGTTAAACCTATATATGTAGTTTATCAGCAGAGAGGCGTCCTTATGCACATGTAGCATAAGGACCCTTTAGGCATGGTACACATATTTTTAAAGTATCCAAACTCACCGGTGCAGCAGACGGGCGACAGGGGCGATACGCGAAAATTGGCGCGCCGTGGCGGTGGCGAGCCAGGCCGGCCACGCCGCCAGGCCCAGCTCGGCGCGGGCGCACGCCACGCAAGCGCATCCTACTTCTACGGCTTCCACTACTTTGAGGCGGACATCTGTGGAAAGGGCTCCACTTTAACAGAACATCGGAGAAGAATATTGTTACCGTGAAATCCTCAAACTTCGCCTGGGTTTCGACACTTTTTTGAAATTTTCTCACAGATATACGCGTATTTTGGCTAGGTAAGATCAAAAAACTAATTAATCTATATAGGCCTATCGTCTAAGGTAACTTAAGGTCTAAATTTCGCTGTAGAATGGCTACAATTGGACTCCAAAGGTAGTAGGCGAAGTATATGCAAAATGCCCTGTCTTCGCCTACATACTGCCGGAGCATACTCAAGCATAATACGATTATGATAGGATGCAAGTAACCAATAATTATGTTCTTGGGCTAGCCTGCTATTCATACCAAAAAATATATGTATTTGAAACATACATTATCACAAAATTCGAAAATGTAATAACAGAAGCAACAACATCACTTCTAGAGGAGCCCTATTGAATATCAGATGTAGAGTCATCAGGTTCCTATGAGTAACCACATAATGCGTCAGCAATGGTTACGGTTGTGGGTGCTAGTAACCGCTATCTAACCTGTTTATACTTAAAACAGTTTTATTGACTTACTTACTACCCAATCATCTTGCTAGTGATAGTATACCAATTTTGTGCTAAAATTATAGACCGGTTGGACAATTATGGCCCTTGAACTGTTTAGAACATGGGACTTAAAAATCTGGTTTACTTGTTTACCTGACAAAGTCAAATCCAGATACGCTTCCAACTGCTTCGCACCGTCTCTCTTGAACCGTCGTACGAATTTCGGATGCCTCGTCTTCAAGTCCCCATCGGTAACCACATATTGCGCCAACAGTGCAGCGAAGGTCACGGGTGTGGGTGCCAGTAAACGCCACCTTGCATGCTGGCCCACCATCCATTCTAGCTGGCGGAATGTCTTGCCACAGAGCTGGACGTTGCTGATCTTGGAGAGGGTCTTGAGGGTTGGGGCTCGGCTGAATTTCTCTTCACTTTTTGCTAGAAAAAATTATTAAGTTTTGATGATTAAAGGAAGATTAATAAAGGAATATTACTTTGTACAACCCGATTGCTTTAGCCCATTTACGATGACGCGGCAAGTTTGATACTTACTTATAATAATGAATGTATAACTTAATGGTGTTTGAAGAAAAAAACTGTGAATTACATTTTATCACTGACTGTCAAAATATGGAAATATAGCGAGTTTATTTTATTGTGCACTGTTTTTTATTATGACCTTGAAACCACAAAACGCTATCACGACTTATCTGTGACACATTTAGTCTAGACTCTCGACTAGAGATTCAATGTAATTATAATTGATAATTATAGTGTTGGTGTACTTATACATATGTTGCAGTGCGCCGCTAATCGTATAACACGATTCCCACCCCTATTTTGAGTCAACTAACTTTGCACATTCTTTTGCAAGTTATCTCCGTTTGCCTTCAAATTAATGAACCTGACAAAACGGAAAAAAATATATATAAAATAAAATTACCAGCAAGACTTAAGCAGGCCAAAGCAACATGTGTCAAACGATCCGCCCGGAGTCTATGTGCATCCATGAATAGATCTAAAAGCGCAGCGGCAGAGTGAAGAGTGGCGATGCTCAGGCTGAGCTTCTTGCTGATGTCGCGTAGTTGCTGGATTAGGGCGCCACGGAATTCTAGCTGTAAGGAAAAATATATCTTAGTGATTTCATCCCCGAAAGCTATAAACCGCGAGCCACGTACGTTAATTGGTCTATTTGCCTCTATCACTGGTATATATACAAGAGTGATAGGCCTATAGATCAGTGGTTCCCAAAGTTGACTGGGCTCCGACCCACCTAACAAAAACTGCCAAATTCGGGAGCCACCTCATGCCAATCTTAAAAAGGGGCCATAAAATATTATTTGTAAAGCCGGGTATTCATTAGGCAACATTTGTTAATAAACTGTTTATGAATTTCATCACCATGTTTTGCAACAAGTTTACCGTAAACACTGTTTCTGAAACTTAGCAGTCCACACTAGTTTAGTTGTTGCTAGGATGTCGCCCGAGGAGGTAGTACCATTTCCATGTTTCTAAACTTGCGTCACACACGTCCACACTCGATGAGATCTGTTTATAAACGTTTATAAACTGAATGTTTCGTCTTGTTCTCCACCTAGAGTGGGGAATGTTTATGCAACAATATTTCATCATCCTTGTTTATAAACATGTTTACAGAGATGATGAAACATTGTGCAACACTGTTTATAAACAGTCATTAAACAGTGTTTATTAACAAAAGTTGCCTAATGAATACCCGGCTTAACGCTCAGATGCCCTAGTACTTTCAGGGCCCACTGAATATAGATTTCGGGAAATGCTGCTATAGATGAATAAATAATCAATGAGGCTGGTAGAAAGCCCCAGGGGCTGAACTTCATGGCAAGGCTTTCCCAAGAGACTATATTAGAATTCCTACAGGGATAAAAGATGTACAGGTTTTTATATAATTTATGCTACATATACAATATTTCAACATAGAACATACAAGGTTTTTCTTAACTTATTTATTTTTAACTTCTTACATTTACGTGTGTGAACAGGTATTAGGTATTTTGATTAAGAATTGCAACCATAATGTTAAGTCATCAAGTAATTGTAACATAATTGCATCATGAACTTTTAGTAACATAATAATTCATAATTATAGTAGGTAGCACTTCAATGTTACTCCATATTAACTAAGAGCAATTAAAAATTGTATAATATAGTTTTTCCACAAGTTAATTGGGTATCTCCGAGATGTGCAGGTAGAATGATGTGAGTGTACATTATGAAACTGAAAACAATCATTAAATTATCAAAACAACCATGTCCATTAAATTTAAATATTAATTTTATAATATTTTAGGTGAATTTTAGCTAAAGTTGACACTATTATTTTGGTTTATTACATATTAACCAACAAAGCCTCATACAAAATATCTAATGTCCATCCATTTACTAATAAAATTACACAATAGAGTTGAGGATGGCCTTTGCCCAGCAGTGGGACATAAAAGGCTAACAAATAATAATACATACATAGTGACATCTAGATAATCCGGCACTATGTTGGTCCGGTATACCCAGTAATCTGATGCTAAAATTGGGATACAAATGATCATTCTGTCCTAATGTACTATGTGCGCTTACATCTTCGATTCTTCGCCCAATCTCTGTACAAATGGTTAAGTTCCAGATAAGAGTAGAATTTTCTTTGAATTTAGTAAGAAGTAATTCTACAACATACTAAAAAACCCATCAATAATATGCAGATTTGCTCTCACTTCCAGTAAACCGAATTTTCCAGTAATCCAGCTCTCTTGTGTATATTGTAATGTAATATAGAAAGAATTAAACCAAGTCAATTCATATTTAAGATATAATTCATTCATTGTTATAGTATTGCTGAAAATGCTTATGCAATATTGTATGCAAATGTCATTTTACCATCACTATGCAACATTTATCATAATTATTTGGAGTAATTCATTGCTCATTTTCTATTTTCACATAAATTTCATTACAATAGATACAGTGTAGGAAAAACAATATCAAAGTACATATGTAAAAACCCAACCACATGACTTCCATATTGTTTGTTTTCAAACAATGTAGGTACTTTCTTAGAACCAACATGATGCAATAAAACACATAACAATGAAAAATATATCTTACCTGTGGGGACTGCAGATGTATCACAGGTTTCTCGGCCTCCTGTTCCAAAAGTTGCTTCCAAATGTCCTCCCTGTACTCGCAATGATACTCGTCATCGGGATCTCGGATAGTCTAAAATATACACCATGGTTGTTCAATATTGTGTAACAAAGGAAAATATAACATTTATAAAAACATGTTTTCTATTGAAATGTTATCTTTGATAAATTTACTAATGACTCTCTTTCTAATTTTAATCAGAATTTGAGTATAAAACCTAGTTATATTCGTTTAAATGTGAGCATATTACTTACGATTGCATCCAGTTTTGCCTCCGCTTCCGAAACGCTCTGTGTCCCACTTTCGTGAGGAACTTGGTTTCTTACATTGGACAGGTTTAATTTAGACATATTCAAGGATTCCATCTTTTAATAACTTAGCTGTGAGGGTGAATTTGTGAGTAAAAAGGGCGATTACTTTTACACGTCGACTGATCGGTGACAGTCACCACGTGGAAACAAGTGTCAAATAAAATCCTTGAAAAATGCCACTATCACACTAATACTGCAAACGCCTACTTTTCTTTCCACGAACATAACTCTTTATAGTCCCATTAGAGCACACTCGTTGAACAAAAACACAAGCAATGCAGCGTTATTAGTAATATTCCGTCACATGATGCGGTATCCTCGTTTTACGACATGACTGACACGGAGCGAAATGTAAATTGACACTGACACGAAAAAGAAAAGAAAGAATGAAGGCCGCCTTTTTCATAGACAAAAGTCTACATGCCATATGCCATTAAGCCGATATCACACTACACAAAGACAATGATCTGTCATCGTCGAAATCAAATATTGTTTTGATCACGTATTTTTTGTATCATTTAACATACATAAATATAGAGAACTCAAAAATATATCGAGATAAAATGATTTTACCGGGTTTCCTTATGCGTGGTACAACGCTACCCCATACCCATATATGGGCAATAAAATGAGCGTCAAGTTAGCCAACATCCCCAAAAAAATATTGTACGTCACTTTTTTAGAAGGCTATGTATTAGTGGCCGATAGTGTTTTCTATAATTGAAAAGTATTTATTTTACTCTAGGTTTAGCTTAGCTCTCGTAGTAATAAACTAATAAATAGTAGGCAAAACATGTCGTATTCAAATAGTAAGTTCTTATTGGAAATTTCAAGTGGTGCCGGAAGCATGTGCCGTGTCAATTATGTTCATAAAATTCTGTGGTTTTATTTATTTTTCATAATTACTTATCCATTTCAATATGTGATTTTGTTATGATGTGCCCACAGAATACGTTTTCGCGGCTCTGCCGAGGACGCAGCGCGGCACACCGCTTGTTTTGGGCGGTGATCCGAAGGGCAAAAATTTCCTGTACACGAACGGAAATTCGGTGATTATCCGCGATATTGAGGACCCGGCGATCGCCGATGTGTACACGGAGCACTCCTGCCAGGTTAACGTGGCCAAATATTCCCCGAGTGGCTTCTACATCGCTTCAGGAGGTAAGGTTATCACTTATCAGTTAGCAATTTAAATTATCATTAAACTTGTTAATTATGAATCATTGTTTATCTGTAGGAATTATTTATTTACTCACCATTTATTTGTATTGATGAGTCATGGTACAATTATGGCGATAAAGTTTATTTTATAAGGCATTCCTGTCTGATAGCTGGGTGACCTAGAATTATTCAGATATGGCTTCAACTGCAAGTCAGTAAGTTTGATCTTATGACATTAACTTTAAGCTTACTGTTTATATTTAATCAATTTTATCTCATCAAGAGAGTGTTGCCGTGAAATTATAGTGCCAGATAGGCCTTGGCTGCCTAAAATTTTGTTTCAAATTAAGAAAGTTGTATCTTTATGTATGAAAATCAACAAATTTATGGTTTAAAAAAGTTAAACCATACTAAGGGAATGGTGAAATAGTGTTAGAATTATTCTACAGGTTAATTTTTATTATTTTATAAAATATGAAAAATATGCACCTCTATTTTTATAAGGCAAATTTTCAAGTTTTCAGAACCTGTCACGAGCATTCTTTAAGTCTACCTACCAATGTAACCAACATTTGAGCCTACTGAGTATTTTTTTAGTCTTTTTATTGAAGAAATATGAACCGCTATACCTACAACCTCTATGATAGCCATTTCCTAGGACTTTGGCTGGTTGCCTTTAACAGGCGGATTCAGCTTGTACCATCACCCACACAGTTAACTGTACATAGGTGGACCATATGCCTTTTGTAAGAAGGTCCACCGATGTGCAGATAGGAATGTTGCTGTTTGTACACAAGACCCAGTTTGAACATTCAGACAGTGATTCTTGGTCTTTGGGCTTATGGAAGTAGCTTAATCAGTGGTGGATTTGCCCTAAGGCCCAGTAGGCCTGGGCCTAGGGCGGCAAGATATTTAGGGGTGGCAAATTATGACAAAAAATTCACTGATGATAATAAGAAATAACTCAAAATGTAGTCAATATAATGGGTGCTGAGAAAGGGGCAGCTACAGGGCCTGGGGCCTAGGGCGGCAAAGACTGCAGATCTGCCACTGTGCTTAACTTACATAATTCAAAGATTTTTGACATGAAGATATGATGTTATAGCAGATCAAAAAAAAATAAGGTAAGGTCAATGTGGCGAAGTCCGGCATACTTTATTTTTTTTTGACTTTGGAGTGATCTAGTTCCGTTAATTATTCGCCTATGTTACTGCTTGTAATCGCATACGATGAAGAATTTAATAATTAATAGTTTAGCCTTAGTGACAGATCATTTCAAGCACAAATTAAGCAAAAACAATGGCATTTTTTAAAATTCGGCGAGTAGACGGACTTGCCGTGCAGTTTAAGGGAAGTCCGTCTAGTTATGATATCAGCCAATCTATGGGTGTGTATATGTTCGTAGTCAAATGCCTAAAAAGAACGGATCAAGACAATGAAATGTGTATTTTAAACTTGTTAATATACGGTTCAGATTCGAAATAAACACCATTTTTCTAAAACAAAGGCAAGTCGGCATATACTACCAAAATGGGGTGGTAAACCTTTTTTGCAAATAATTATACATAATAATTTTTTTTATTTCCGAAATAAAAGATCAATAGTAATTTTAAAATGAATTTTAATCGTTTCTTTTAATATACTGAGATCAAAATTTAATAAAGTAACATCATGCGCAAAGTCTGGAGGATTTTTTGATACCTTATCAAATCGTTATAATATTAAAATCGCAAAAACAGTTGGTAATCTCTGATTTAATGAAATTCCGGCATATGACGGACTTGCCTTGAACATAATAGACGGACTTTCCAACTTAGTCAAATTTTAATATGATAAATTGTGAAACGTATAATTACAAAACTAAGCTCATTTTTGATATTTTAAAAATATAATAAAGACAGCTGGTTCTTATGCTACCTACGTAGTTACTTTCTGATGCACAATCTTTTCAAAAAATATTTTTAACAAATTTTTTTCGAACGGCTGTCGCACTATGACTTCGAGTTCAAAACACGAAATGACTTATTGAGGCGGATTGCTCTGAAGTTGGTTCTCACAGCGCCATCTGTTTTACAGAGACGGAACTAGCGCGAAAAACTGGTTAAGACGAAACGGGAGCTGAGCTAAAAGTCAATTTTGAGATTTCAAGCTGAATATACCCGTCGCTCTGACGGGGCGTGAGAGACTGTATTTGTGTGTGTAATGCACGCACACAGATGCGTACGCTTGCACCCGCGCGCGCCTCATTGCCGACAATTTGCAATGTTATTTTTCGTGCGTTACTGCCACGAGGCGTTCACTTATTACTTACTGTGTTGCGATTGAATTTTTTGACCCGGCTTACGTTTACGGAACTCGATAATCTTTCTACTACTGTGACTTGGCTTTGTTTACTTGACTTTGCTGATCAGCTTATTGTTTTGGACTCCGTGAGTTGTGGTTACCTATTGGACCGCACGCAATTCATCTACCTTTATTCAAGTAATTAAGCGTAATTAGCCGAAACCTTTATAAGAGTGTAATTCATAAGAAGTACATAAGATATAATTTATGTACTGGTTTGCTGTTAGCTTTTAATTGTATCACTTTACATATATGTTACTCAAATAACTAACACGGTTACACTGTTGTAAGAACATTATTTTTCAGGTAGGCCTTATTATACCTACTATAGGCCTTATTACCTCCTAGTACCTTAGTAGTACTAGTACTACTACGGAAATTGATTCAAAGACTCAAGACTGACTTAAGTGGCAGTAGGGTGTAGGGTTTTTTCTAGGCTTAATGAGTTCGCTGAAGCTTATTTTTTATACTTAGCGCACAGAACCACTAGTTTAACAGTATCAGCTCTAACCACATGTCACCATTTTGTCCTTTACGTAACAAGCTCAGGGGCCCAGAATATCCGATGTACCTATCAAATCAAGGTTCTGTACCAAATAAGGCCCGGTTATTATAGTTCGTTATTTTTTAGCATTAGAAAGAAGGTAAACAATCATGACGTGTCTTTTTATTAATAATTATTGAAAAACGCTTTCAAAAATTAGTTTATATTACTTATGAAAGCAAAAGAATATAAAAAAGTATATGATTAATACATACATACATACATACATACAATCACGCCTATTTCCCGGAGGGGTAGGCAGAGACCACGGATTTCCACTTGCTACGATCCTGACATACCACTTTCGCTTCCTTCACATTCATAACATTCCTCATACACGCTCGCCGGTTTAGGGTGCTCTTGCTCATTAATATGATTAATATGATTTATAATTCTAACATATTTGCTATGACTTATTTTTCAATGGTAATTTTTAATAAGACATGTCAAAATCTGTTACCTTAATGCAAAAACTAGGGTTCCGTACATAAGTCCGACTCACGCTTGACTGCACATTTCTAATAGGTTTTCCTGTCATCTATAGGTAAAGAACTATTTTGTGTATTTTTCAATATTTTAGACCCAGTAGTTTCGGAGATAAAAGGGGGTGAATGGTAATTTTTTGGCTGTTTTCTTAAATAACTTCGAACCTATGTATTTTAAAATTATAAAAAAAACATTTCCATCTTTAGGTCACTAATTTACATATGTGTACCAAATTTCAACTTAATTGGTCCAGTAGTTTCCGAGAAAATAGGCTGTGACAGACGGACAGACAGACAGACGCACGAGTGATCCTATAAGGGTTCGGTTTTTTCCTTTTGAGGTACGGAACCCTAAAAACGAACTTTAAGCGTGCTAACTTTCAAAATTTCATTTTTTATAAGATAGTATAAGTAGATGGGCAAAAATTTTGCGTCCATGTCCACCAGTGAGTAAGTGATTGAGATACCTAAACATTTAACTTTATAATGTAAAATGATATAATTTACTACCCTACTCGTTTAATTTCAGGTAGGTTGAATAAGGAACCAAGTAACCATGGGGAGGAGCAGTATTTACTAACATTTTCTTTTTGGGTCTTCAGAGTGTATCTTTTCCTTTTTTTTGCACATATTACAATTAAATATATATTCTCTGTGTAAACCCTTACGTCTTTCAATGACAAAGGCAAGATCAGCAAATGTACAATTTGTATGATCGTGCCTGATATTTGAGATCACAGAAAATAAATATTTTAAATCCACTATTCTGCGACCTTCTAAAATTTTGTTTTATCATGATTCATGATCAAAAAGCTCGGATTCAATAGTCATATCAAACGTCGATTATGCAGTTGATGATGAGCTTGCATTTTCTACCATTGGTGCTGCAAATGCATCAACCGGTGGCGATAAACTTTGCCCTCTTGTAAAACAAATTACTATTGTGATTGTGTCCAGCAAAAGGCCAAAATTCGGTTTACTTTCCTGTTTAAAATATTACTAATTTATTCATATTTCAGATTAGGTACATAGGTAACTGTCTGAATGTTACAATGCCAGCTGGCAAATTCTATCACATTTGTTTGTTTGGTAGTCATGGTAACATTCACTTACATTGATATCCTTATTAAGATCTGTATCTTATTATCCAGACCTTAAAATATTGCCACCGTTGCCCTTTAAAAAAATACTGTTTAAATAATTGGCTACTCAAACAATGCTTCTATAGTATAAATAATGACTACACAAAAATGGGTAGTATTGTATATAATGCACGAAATAAGGCCCGATTCTTAAGCGGGTTTAAATTTTGAGGCCATGTCCGCTAATAGTATAGACAAAATATCAAGTTTAATAAACACAAAAAGAAAACATTGATGGGCCTTATTTTATAATTTAGGCCTTACTTTGTAATTTAAAGTAGAGTTAGGCCAAGAAAAATCTATAGCGATTTTGATAGAACACGCAGTGCAAGTATTATTTCAAACGTCGCTTCTATGAAATTATGACATATAAATAACACTTGCACTGCGTGTGCTATCAAAATTGCTGTAGACTTTTCTTGGTCTGACTCTAAAATATTCTTTATTACACCACAAACATAAAAACAAATTAAAAAAAAACCGGCGAAGTGCAAGTCGGACTCGCACACGAAGGGTTCCATTATTTATAAAAACGGTCACCCATCCAAGTACTGACCCCGCCCGACGTTGCTTAACTTCGGTCAAAAATCACGTTTGTTGTATGGGAGGCCCCACTAAAATTTTTATTTTATCCTGTTTTTAGTATTTGTTGTTATAGCGGCAACAGAAATAAATCATCTGTGAAAATTTCAACTGTCTATCACGGTTCGTGAGATACAGCCTGGTGACAGACGGACGGACGGACAGCGGAATCTTAGTAATAGGGTCCCGTGTTTTACCCTTTGGGTACGGAACCCTAAAACCGATTTACAATGTAGATAGAGGTAGCAACAGGCGGTCTTATCGCTGTTAGTTCTTATTCTTCGTTTGTTTAGCATTAGAGTGAAGGTGACGTGTCTTTTTTAAGCATGCAATCGTATAATTATTTAGCTTTTTTTGTAATAGTTATGTACTTAGTGGTTAATATTAGTATTTACTATTTTTTTTTTCAATAATGCTTAAAAACGAAGTATAGATATGACAACCAAATATTAACGCCATTGTAGGGCAGGATATACAGAACATGAATCATTTGTACTGTCACGCTCCGTGATTGTTGAGCCATTTAGGGTTCTAGCTAAATTGGACATTCCATAGAGCACGAGTAAGTATGGAACAACCAATTCAGCTAGGACCCTAAATTGCTCGACAATTACGAAGCGTGCCTGTAGGTACCTAAAAATTTTGTTAACCCATTTTAACCATGCAATAAAATATTTTTGATTTTGATTTCTAATTTGAAATATTAGAATCAAAAAGTTCATAATAGATTGTATATCATAACTACAAAAATGTGTTCCCTACTCTCAACCCAAAACCCCTTGTATCTTAGGATCTAGATATTTTCACACAAGACGGTTTATCGATAACTTCTTACATCACTAGATTATCGACATTAAATGTCGACTATTGCCCATCACTTTTCTGGCTGTGTACGTATTTAGAAACTTGACTCCGCCCCTAAAATTAGTGCGATAGGGACAACTGCAGCTGAGGCGAAAAATCCTGCGTAAAAATGACAAAAATCGAGGTTTCGTAGTCCTCTTTTTCCTCCCCCAAAACTTAACCAATCGTAACCAAATTTGGAAATCTAAATGATTATGAAATTATCTGTGTCGGACCGTTTTGCTTTTTTGGCTAATTGATATCAGTTTTGAATACCACGCCTCTCATTGCGGCATAGTCTATTAGGCCATTTTGGCCGTTTTTGAAGGGCTCTAGCGCCTTAAAAAACAAAATTATCAAAAAAAGCAAAACGGTCCGACACAGATATTGACAATATTAATCTGTGTTGAAAAAATCATTGCTCTAGCTTCAAAAACCACGGAGGAAAACGAGGACTACGTTTGTATGGAGGAATGACCACTCCTGTTGGCTCTTAATCGACTGGACTCCAAAGTCGCATACGCCTTCAAATTCAAAAGTTATAACGTGTTGACGGACTTGCCTTGTAGACGGACTTACCCACAGTGACCTTACAACTATAATGCTGACAACATAACAATGAGAAGCCCAAAAAACTGGACCAAATTTACATATTATTTGCAAAGAAAAACAAGTTTTTGTATGCAATTTACTCATGCATATGGTCATTTGCATATGAAACTACAATCTCTATATCAAGGTTAACTTTCACTTGCATTATGTTAATGTTGACACAATTTTCTCTTCACACTCTTATTCTGTCTTAATCTCTAAAATCCACATATGCAATTTGTGCACTACTACCATAAATATACATATACATTTCTACCTTATTACCATCACATAAGGTTGTAATTGTTTCCATGTTTGTAGTAAGGAGATATGACTTTTTAACTTTCCAAGTGTAATTGTGCGTGAATAAACTTCCATGTGGATAATAAATTGAGCATAAATTAATCGGAAGCCTATAATTAGATGTTTAATTGGACTAATCGTCAGATGATGTATAGGATTTTGAACCATATTTCATAGTCTTAAGATGTTTAATTGCCTAAATGTGAGGTGAAATTGATAAGAATTTTCTGCAATCAGGAAGTTCTGGAGAAGATAGTTGGTATCTACTAGAAGTTCCTTGTTTCCTTTGGTTATAAATGCAATAAGGTACAGAGGGCAATTTCGACTGAAGATATTTTGATTAGTTGAATATTCCCGCAGTCGCAATTGCCCTCCGGCACCTTATAAAATAATATATTATAGTGGAAATAAAATTGTTCATATTCAAATTGATTATCTACTTCATAGCTTTCTAAAAATCAAAGAAAAAGCGGCCAAGTGCTAGTCGGACTCGCCCATGAAGGGTTCCGTAGCAGCAAGTAACATAAGAAAATTGCGGTTTACGATTTATCACTTATAAAAAAAAAAAACTACTTACTAGATCTCGTTCAAACCAATTTTCGGTGGAAGTTTGCATGGTAATGTACATCATATAGTTTTTTTAGTTTTATCATTCTCTTTTTTTAGAAGTTACACACACATTTTACCACTTTGGAAGTGTCTCTCACGCAAACTATTCAGTTTAGAAAAAAATGATATTAGAAACCTCAATATCATTTTTGAAGTCCTATCTATATCCATAGATCCCCACACGTATGGGTTTGATGAAAAAAAAATTTTTGAGTTTCAGTTCTAAGTATGAGAAACCCCCAAAATTTATTGTTTTTTTTTTTCTATTTTTGTGTGAAAATCTTAATCCGGTTCACAGAATACATCTACTTACCAAGTTTCAACAGTATAGTTCTTATAGTTTCGGAATAAAGTGGCTGTGAAATACGGACGGACAGACAGACAGACAGACATGACGAATCCATAAGGGTTCCGTTTTTTGCCATTTGGCTACGGAACCCTAAAAATATTTGATAAGTCAATTGTTAGTAAATGATGAGAAATAAGTCCAACTGATCATTAAATACTATTTGGGAGACAGAAATGTACTAAATTCTTGTAAGTGTCAAATAAGTTTCTAGACACGAATTCAGTCAGTATAGGACGAAGTTGCGGAGTGTTTCCAAAAGGCTAGAAAATTTCTCGTAAATTTCAAGAAAATTTCACTGGAATCAAAGGAAACGTTCATTTTGGAAATGGAAAATTTGAATTCCCTTACAAATTTACGAAGTTTTTTCACGTGGAAATTTCGCAATTTTGGAACTTTTCGGAGGACATCGCTAGCCTATAGACACGAATCGAGACATTGTTGAGAAGCCCCATTTGTGTGTCACATCACGCCGAATGCATGGTGCGTTGCATCTCCCGACCCTATTTTTCAAATGAAAAATGTACGAAACTCGTACTGAAAGTGCACCTATTATTTAAATAATTAAGAACGCCGCATTAATACCATAAAGATGCTACTTAATAACGAATATTTTAGCGACAAACATATTGCCCGCAAACGTTGGACGGCCGCCAACTCTGTTCCAGAATTAAACTAGGTTTATATATGAATGAAGAAATGGTGGTAACCAAGATTATTGTGTTTGTTTTTATTGAAAAAGGATTCTACAAAAGTTGCAAGTTGCAACATATGGCATGCTATTTTAGGTAATTGCTGGCTAATTAATTAGGAGCAACGAATTAAATCGATCGATGAAATGCCGCATTATATTGCAAATTGCATACGGTTTTCGGTGACGTTGGACAGGCCTAAATAAAGAGTCCTTTAACAATATAACAAAAAATGTTTATTTATTTAAAAAACGAGGCCCCAGTTTTGTTTATATGTTAGCATTATAATCTTGTAGTAATCTTATTTCGTACAATGTAAAATTAAATATTCATTTGAGACTTCATCATCCAGTCTTTTTATTAAATAATATGTGGCGTTGTTTTATGCACTGTAGCCTTTTAGGAATGGTTCGCCACTTTTCGTAACTGACTAGGTATTTTCCGTTTACCTAATGTATATAAATAAAATTGCATTCCTCGTTATATTCGAAGAGTTAAAAATGTAAATGAAACTGTGGAACAGAAGCAGCTGCAGTGACGCAACTGAATAAACTGAATTAACAAGGAAAATTTAATTTTACGTAGTACGTTTCTGTGAGTTGAGTTGTGATGAGTAATGTGCTCAATTTAATATGGTGATGCAATCAGCGTTACTGCTTCCTTCCTACTACTTATCAATAATTGGATAAGTTCCAAAAATCCTAACACTACGGACCACGCATAATGGAGGGTTTCGTACAGTTAGCAGAAGAAGTTGCTAAGCGGGCGGGGTGTTCAAAATTACCTTGGCTCACTCTTATTTTCTTAACAATAAATTGCGTCAAGATCATTTTGAACACCACCCGCTTAGCAACTACCTATTGCTACTGACTATCTTCATGCTATTAACCATTCTTTTTTAATTGTTTCAGACGCCTCAGGCAAAATCCGCATCTGGGACACCGTGAATAAGGAGCATATCCTCAAGAATGAGTTCCAGCCAATCGGTGGGCCCATTAAAGACATCGCATGGAGTGCGGACAGTCAGCGTATGGTCGCTGTCGGCGAAGGCAGAGAGAGGTAAGATACTAGGGCTTCCATAGTTCCTGATAATCCTAATAGATGGTGCTGTGCAACGTGATTTCTAGATCGCGCTATCGTTTGTTCGATGTAGATGGCTTAAGGGAATCAAAGTTCGTATCTGGGAGAAAGTGAACTTCAAAAATGAGTTCCAGTTCCAGCCAATCGGTAGGCCCATCAAAGACATCGATTGGACCGCAGACAACCAGCGAATGGTCGCTGTTGGTGCAGAGAAAAGTAAATCTCCGATAGGTGGCGCGGTGATTCATAAATCGCGCTTTCATTTCTTCGACGTAGATTACGTACTTAAAGAGACAATGATTAGTGTCGGACACTGTGATGGTGTAAGTAGCTCATCAGAACGACTGGAACTTTTAAATTTACGAAATTATACAGTCAGTGGCAAAGATGCCTGTCAGATCACGGTTTTTTTTGGCGATGAGATGTTTTCTAGCCCATGTGCCATATTCTCACAACTATTCTTTCATAGTTTATTGTATTTATACTGTAAATCTTTCCAGATTCGGCCACGTGTTCATGTCTGAAACCGGCACCTCCGTCGGCGAGATCAGCGGCCAATCCAAGCCGATCAACTCGGTGGACTTCCGTCCCGCGCGTCCGTTCCGGATCGTCACGGCCTCGGAGGACAACACGCTGGCCGTGTTCGAGGGGCCGCCGTTCAAGTTCAAGTGCACTAAACAAGTTAGTAATTACTAATGTCACACTTATGTCTAATTGTAACGTGTTCATGGCCGAGACCGGCACCTCCGTCGGCAAGATCAGCGGCCAATCCAAGCCGATCAACTCGGTGGACTTTCGTCCCGCGCGTCCGTTCCGGATCGTCACGGCCTCGGAGGACAACACGCTGGCCGTGTTCGACGGGCCGCCGTTCAAGTTCAAGTGCACTAAACAAGTTATTAATTATTAATTAACAAATCACACTTTATCTCTCATTGAAAGAGTGAATATCTCCGAGTGGCCTTCAACGCTCGGGCCATTGACCGCGCGGGCGCCTGCAAAACAACGTTAGGGTTGCAACTATCAGTAATTACTTTACTAAAAATTTGAGTGTGAAATAATAAAAACCGGCCAGGCGCGAGTACTCGCGCACGAAGGGTTACTTACCATTACGCAAAAAAATGCAAAAAATCACATTTCTTGTATGGGAGCCCCACTTAAATATTTATTTTATTCTGTTTTTAGTATTTGTTGTTATCGCGGCAACAGAAATACATCATCTGTGAATATTTCAACTGTCTATCTATCACGGTTCATAAGATACAGTCTGGTCGTCTTAGTCGGGAGTCTTAGTAATAGGGTCTCGTTTTTACCCTTTGGGTACGGAACCCTAAAAAGGGACGGTTTCTAATCACAACACGGTAGCCAGCACAAAACGAAACTAGCAGAACAGCAAAACAGTAAAAAATGCAACAATGAAAGCGTAAAAATAAAAACGATTTTTCTTAACCTTTACCCTTGGAACACAAAATTTCACATCATTTTTCTTCTATTTCATATGGGATTACCAAGCGATTTTATAATATTTTACGTACTTATAAGTGCATTTACGAAACAAATGATAATGATGATTGCTCTAAATCCATAGTTTGTGAAGATGAGTACAAATTAATATATAACGGATATCCCAGCATACTTTCAATACTTTATGTTTATTTCCAGGAGCACTCCCGCTTCGCGCAGGCGATCCGCTACAGTCCCGATGGAAGTCTATTCGCGTCCGGTGGTTTCGATGGCAAAATCTTCCTTTACGATGGCGCTACTTCTGAGCTTAAAGGAGAAGTGAGTTCAATGGTTATAGAATCCGTGACACGCGTGTCTACATTTAAGTTTGACTGTATTGTAAACTCCATTATTAAAGAAGGAACTCAAGGTACCATCGCACACTGACACGAATTTCATGCCAACGGGTTAGAAATTTTCTGTACTCATTTTCCTACTTTTTTTATAAGACTAATTTAATATCCCACTGCTGGGGAAAGGCCGTCCCTCGTCCCTGTCATATGTACTTTCCCACCAATCAGGATAGAATACGTCCAAGTCATCCCGCTATCTCCTTCTCGTTTTGTCTGCACCCTGGCCTACACCATCTATGGTGTACCGTGGGTCTCATTTGGTAACCATTTTAGCCCACCTTTCCGGGTGCATGCGGCAGACATGTCCACCCCAGTTTCACTTCAGCTTACGCTGTCACTCCCACTTATTTGTATTTATTTATTGCGTATATGGTAATTCAGGTTACAACGGCACGCTGTACAATATTGCATATTACAAATAGTTCCACTGAACACTACCTTTACAGGTGTACACGCTCGTATATACTTATTACACGATACTACTTAAATAAATTGTTTTCCTACTATATCATAAGATTTTTTTTTTCCAGTTCGGCTCTCCCGCCCACAAAGGCGGAGTATACGGCATCGCGTGGTCTCCCGACGGCAAGCAGCTGCTCTCCTGCTCCGGCGACAAGACCTGCGCCGTGTGGGACGTCGAGACCATGGAGAGGAGCATACTCTTCAACATGGGGAACGCTGTGGAGAACCAGCAAGTAGGATTGATTCATATTCGTAACAAACGCAAACGTATGCGAGCGGCCCGAGTGCATGTTGTATTATACAGAACCTTTTGTGTTAGACGCCACTCTGCCTGCCCCACCGAACGCTCCGTTGGAGGCTCATTACTAGAGATGGGTAACTACCCGGGTAAATACCCGATATTTACCTACCCGCGGGTAAATACGCGGGTATTTTCGTTTTTCTTCTAAATTTGATCTGTTTAATGGTATGTGAGTATAAATAAGATTAATTTAAGTATTTTTTATAATGTTACATAAAATGTATGTTCAAACTAATTACGAAAAGGTTGCTATGAGGTGAAGTTCGATTTTAACATATATCAGTCCAATTATAAAAATCGTGTAAATCATTCCCTGGCTTCCGGAAATGTTTTAAAATGCTTTTAATATACATTAGAAAGATTAAAATAAAGAATACTTATGAATGATAATAAAAAAGAATTGTGCAGTATCCCAACTTGTGAAGCTTATAAGTCAAACACAGTTAGTTTTAGGACAAAAATGTATATAACTTTTTTTGTAGAAAATTATGTCTACTTTACTTTAGTTTGTACATACAACACTTTTCGATATTAATGACAGATTCCAAGAAATATGAAAAAGTTCACTTTTGCCCCCCTCCCCCCAACCACACCCCCCGCCGACCGAAGTTGGAATGTGTATTATCAACGTATAAGTACGATAATTTACAAAAGTCTAAAAAAATACTCTTATGACGGCCTTTTTTTAATATTTATCAAAATTGTACTAAAAATTCCGTAGTTACAACTGCAACTGCAACTAAACCATTTCATTTTAAATGACACACAATAATTACAGCCATTAACTCGGTTTATATCTCCACTTTAACACAAATCGACATGTGCAACAAGAAATGAATCTACCCGTCCATTTGGGTAGATACGGGTAAATACCGGGTAGATGGGTATTTACCGGGTATTTACCTGGGTGGGTAAATTGGGTAAATACCCGCGACCCATCTCTACTCATTACTGAGGCCGTGGACATCCTTAAGGAATATAATGACGTAAAAATGAACTATATCTTAAAATGTGGCGCACGTGGTTTCGCAGAAAGGTTGCCAGTTATGCAAGTACTTTCTTAAACTGTTAACATTTTTTTGTCCTTTAAATAAAATAAAAAAATACCAATTGTTAACCGTCATAAACTTTCAGCCTTTTATATCTTGCAGATCTAAAAGGGATCCAGACAAATAAAGACTTGTTAGGATAAGATTTCATTTAGATTATCTAATCTAATAGATTGGGATTTTTAATTACAGGTATCATGCCACTGGCAAGGCAAGCACTTGATCACCGTCTCACTGTCCGGAGACATCAGCTACCTCGACCCCGAGAACCCAGACAAGCCACTCCGGGTCCTCACCGGCCATAACAAGCCCATCACTTGTCTGACTTTACATCCGGACAAGCACACTGTTTACACAGCTAGTCACGATGGATATGTCACCGCTTGGAATGTTGCTACTGGTAAGATACATTCAAGTATCCTGGTCAAGGCACCAAACTGTAACAGTAACATACCTTGACCATAACGAGCCATTCACCGTTCGTTTGGCCCGTACAATAGTCATGACGATTTTGTCATTGTTTGGAATATTGCTATTAGTAAGATACATAAGTGTCTAATATCTTGTACAAGATTGCAGACTTAATGTCATAATGCATTCTCTACTAGTTAACCAATGTCACAACTGGTTATGAAGGTCTAATTATGACGTCACGGTACGGTATACAATTTCAATACTTTTATCATAGCACCATGTTTTCGGGGCATGATCCAAATCAGAGAGTTTATGCACCAACACACATGTACAGACAGCCAGCAAAACTAATAGCTTAGCACCCTCTCTCTCTCTCTCTCTTTAGCCTTTTCTACCCTTCGCGTGTAGGCCTCCTTCATTTTACGCCATTTGTCAGGGTCCTCTGCAACCTGGAGCCACTTCTTTCCCGCAGTCCCTTTGATGTCGTCGTCCCAACGCATCTTGGGTCTACTTTGAGCTTAGCACCCATGCAAACAAATATGCATATAAGTTGATCAATAAATTTGCGACGATGTATTTCCGATCTACAAATAAATAATTGACTGATGTCTCCAAATTCAGGTGAAGGCCAACACATCCAAGGTCAAGGTCACGGCAACCAGATCAACGGAATGCGCGCCGGCAAGGACGGCTCGCTGCTCACCTGCGGCATCGACGACTCGCTGCGCCGTGCCGTGCCTAAAGCTGAAGGTAAGTTCAGTTTGTAATAAATCGCCGGGAATGGAAGAAGCTCTAGCCCTAGCCACCTCTAGGTGGCCTTTGCGCAACGGCAGTCGAATCTACAAAAGAAAAGCAGCATATAGACTGATTTACATTTTTGAATTGGAAAATGATTAAATATTTTCGAGTTAGCTGATTGATGAATGACTGAACCCGTGACGATGATGATGATGTATTCCTGTTATCCCTCATTAGGGACATAGGGCTCGCAGAAGAATTTTCCATTTGTCGCGATCTTAAGCGGCTATATACTTCCCTAGCTCTTTCCAGTCGAATCCAGTTGAACCAGCCTCCTTCTCAACTGATCGCGTCCATGTTGTACAAGGCCCGAACCCGTAAATATTAGGACGATGGCAAAATTTATTGTCTCGGACATCCAGTAGCGTGCCTAGGGTTTCGGAGTAAGGCAAGCCGAAAGACATGTTTTCATAATAAATGTCCAATCTCACTCTTTGGACTCAAATGAATTTGCTAGCGTATCGCGGCGAGTTATCATAGCGCACAGGGCATACTAGGTACAGTAGGTACTACTAGATAGAATTTTACAAACATATCAGAGGGCCCACCGCGAACACTGAAGTTTGAAAATTGCATGCTTCGTTCTCTGTCACTCTAATTACGCCTTAATTGGAGTAAACCAACAATCCTTCTGTTTTGTAAACGGCCGTACAAATTTTTTTCTTAATGCGACTGACTTATCTGAGAATACACAAGTCGGGTGTTGGAAATGATATCCCGTTTTTCTACAAAGTTTAATGATTTTACCTTGTCTTCGTTGAGTAATACGTGGACGCATCTCATACCGTCACAAGGAACAACTCCATCCATTGTTAACACTTATATCGTCACAACAAACAAACAAATCCACATTCACTACTTAATTCAAATTCACTTAAATAAATTGAGCTTTCGTTACTTTCGACTCGACTAAATAATAATACACTTGAAGTAAACGCGTGCCCGTGCGAACTTATGCAGCTAACTTCACACCAAAAGCCAGGCTTTAAATCGCCTTATAAAATTGCTATACATACCAACAAATAGTTACATCGTTCTATGGCGTTCGTAGGCTTAGAGGGCCAAGAGCGGGACGAAAAAGCAAGCCCGGTTGCAAGCCGACGAGTGCGAGCAGGATAGCTAGAACATCCTACGCCTGATTTCTTTCGCGCGGACGAGGCGCCACCACGGCAAAAATTTGCAACACGCTGGAGCCGCGGTCGGCGCGCTGTGGTTTCAATAATACGGGTTCATTTGGCGCGCGGTTTAAAAATAATCTATATTAATTATTGATCTTATCACTACGTAATTTCGGTAAGGCAACTAAGGCAAGCCCGGCTTTTGGGCTTGTATGGAAGTACCGCCACTGCGGACATCCGGAATTCAAGAGTTGACGTCTCGGTCGAATCATGGACAAATTCATGTTACCAATATTTTAAGTGTAATAGGATATTTAGTTTATTTTACTCGTATTTTCAGGAGAAGTGCCGACGTACACGGAGGCGGCCGTGACGCTGGGCTCGCAGCCGCGCGGCATGGACCACATCCTCGACGATGACACCACCATCATCGCCACCGTCAAGGAGGTACCACCATTTTATCCCTCCTTTACAATATCCACCTAAGGCCCAAGGTCTACCTATAGTACCTCTTCCGTTAAATGAAATTTAAATCCTATTCAATTGGAACAGATTCGCTTTTGCTTTGTTTTGTTCAATTTTCCAACAACGCAAAATCAACTCTATTTCCTTCCCAATATGTTCAAATTTCAGTGGAGAAGTTTGGATTTTTAATTTGTATGGCTGGGCCTTAGGAGGATACTATCATCGGCAAGATAATGGTGAGACGTGCAAGCATCCACATGATCGCCTGTACAATGCAACCACCCGGCGATTCCCTTTGATGAGTGCCCAAAAAATCGATAACTCACGGGTCGCAGGCGATGATAGACGACTGGCGGGGACTGCCGATTATGCACTATCGTACCCGCCAGTCATCCTCTATCATCGCCGATAGTGTAGAGAAGCCGTTAGATTATCAAACGAATACATTAGAGAAAGGCCTCAAGATTGCTAATTATTTTTTTCAACCGTTATGTGGTAAGCGTCAGGACCCCTGGACCACTTGAGATATTTGATGTTTAGATAATATCAAAATACACTACCTTTTTGCTACTATTTGGTACCTAACTTCAAATAATTAGTACCTCGATTGACAGCGAAAACCCGAAGAACTAAAGTGGCCATACATTCTGACGTCAGGATGTCTGGACCATTTTTTTTACATGGTTTGAGACAACACAACTACATGACATGCTAGTAAATATTTACTACCTTTTTAGTACCTCAACATATATTTTTTTCCATCCTTTTTGGTATTCCAGAAAAAAAGTATGTTCAAAAAAAGAAATTTAAATTAGATTTTTTTTGCTATGTATACATTTGTTTTTGGGGTAAGTAAATATAATATATTTTTTCTACTCGTCGACTGTAATTCTTGAATTAAGATTTCTTATACCAAACTGCAATTGGGTATTTTTAATGTATGGGCTCCCAACTCAACTATAATATTCATTTCGATACAGTTTAGTCAACTATAATGAAATTGACCAATCACAGCTCGCCGCGATCAAGAGGACGAAACAAAACCATAGCTCAAAATAATTATATATTTTAGGTTGTATAGTAGAAACAATTGCTTCATAAGTCAGAAACGCGCATGTGACACCCTTAATATAGCAACATCCATAGACTACGAAAACCACTTAGCGTTGCTTGTTAGTCTCCATAGGTTACGGTGGCCGAAATCGAGAAAACAACTGTCTAAAAATTAAATTTAGCGCGGAGCAAGTAGCAAGTACCAGGGCCTCATGAGTTACGAGAAGGTGTCGTTGACCAGCCCGCCGTAGGGCGCGGGGCGCGGCGGCCGGGGCGCGTACCAGTATGAAGATATCGCGGCTGCTCGCGTATCGTGGCTTTTGGTTTGGTTTTTTTGTATGATTCAACTAGTTTAAAGTATTATTTTTATATGCGTAGAAAAAGTATTGTATACAATAGTGATATAATCAAGCTTTTCAATCTCGTACCTTACTTAGACAACTCAGCAAGCTTCGTTGTCTAAACACGGTACTCGACTGAAAAACTCTCTATTATATCACGATTGTATATAATACTATATGATTGTATTGATTGTGGCTATAAAATCATACACTTAAATAAAAATAATCATTTTATTAACTAGAATTGAAAGTAAGTACCATCGCCCACACTGTTAACTGTACATCGGTGGACCTTGTGTCTTTGTAATAAGGTCCAACAATATACAGTTAAGAGTGTTGTTGTTTGTACATGATTTAATAATAAAAACCACATTTCTTGGCGTGATTTTAACGCGGTTTACATACTTATACTTGTCACTTGATATTATAAGATTAATAGTCCGTGGCGTTCACGACAAAAAAAGTGCGATTTACGGCAATTGATGATGATGGAATTTCCTTTTGCAGAGTTGCTCCTTTTGACTAACAGATTGATTTAATAAGGGGAGCCAACCAAATTTTTCATGCAAAATTTTGACTTAAGATGGGTGCCCCCCGAAATTTGTAAAAAAATAAGTTTTGCTATGTGCTCAAGTTTCGTATCATTTTCGGGTAAATCAAGGATGCTAAATTCATTTCTGATATTTAATTTATACGGTTTCATATAAATAATAAAAAAAATAAAAATAAAAATTTGCCATTTAATTTTTTTCCGAATAAACGCCTAAATTTTTCTAATTTTGATATATACACATAAAATAAGAATTGGATGAAAAAGCTCTACTATTTCTCGCTATAAAAAGTATACACATGGCATATTTATTTATAAAAATGTAGAGAGAAAAAAATACTTACTGGGCTGTTTTTTTTGGGCTGGGCTTTTTCATGAAATTTTTATTTTTGTGTGCATATAAAAATAAAAAAAATACAGGCTTTTATTCGAAAAAAAAAAATAAAAATACCAAATTTTTATTTGTATTTTTTTTTATTATTTATACAGGGTATAGCCATTGGACAACCCCTGAAATCCCACGTAGGGTTACTTCTAAGAAATGCTCTAACGCTAATATTTTTTTAAATAGAACAAAAGATAAAAAAATAAATTATCAAACAAAAGTTATTTCCAATAATCGACAACAAAAAGAAACATAGGTACTGTATTAATCATTGGCAGTGCTTTTGACAATTTTTTTGAAAATGTGTGGAAATGATGACATTAGTCAAAAGTCAGAATCTTATTAATGTCATAAATAAAAAAGATAATCAAAATGGTCGAAGAAGGTTTCATACTATTTATTACCTCAGGATCTACTAACACATACAGGTTGCTCCAAAGTAAAAAAATCGTAATTTGTTAATTTCTTCGTAACCGCTACACCGATTGTTATGATACTTTGTATACTGGTTCTAAATACCCTAATGCATATGTACATTTCGGCTTTGTCCAATGGCTAGGGACACCCTGTATGAAACCGTATAAATTAAATATCAGAAACGAATTTAGCATCCTTGAGTTACACGAAAATGACACCAAACTTGACCACATAGCAAAACTTTTTTTTTATTAATTTTGGAGGGCACCCCCCTTTAAGTCAAAATTTTGCATCAAAAATTCGATTGGCTCCCCTTCCCAAATCAGTCTGTGAGTCAAAAGGAGCAACTCTGCAAAAGGAATTTCCATCATCATCATTTGCCGTATAATTAAGTGAACACCAGGGACTATAAGATTATGAGTATTATAAGATTTCTTTTTTTAAGTGCATCTTTTTTCTGGGTCGCCAAAAAAATTAAAATAAAATATATGTTGAGGTACTAAAAAGGTAGTAAATATTTACTAACATGTCATGTAGTTGTGTTGTCACAAACCATGTAAAAAAATGGTCCAGACATCCTGACGTCAGAATGTATGGCCACTTTAGTTCTTCGGGTTTTCGCTGTCAATCGAGGTACTAATTATTTGAAGTTAGGTACCAAATAGTAGCAAAAAGGTAGTGTATTTTGATATTATCTAAACATAAAATATCTCAAGTGGTCCAGGGGTCCTGACGCTTACGTTATGTGTCTAAAAAAGCGCTACCATTTTTCAAAAAATTCTGCTGGCTGAACATACTGCACTTTAATTATATATTTCCAGCTGTGCGTGATCATCGGCGGCAGCAAGCAGTCGGCGATCCCTCTCAACTTCGAGCCCACCTGCGTCGCCATCGACCCTAAGAGCCGACACGTCGCTGTTGGAGGTAAAGATCAGACAGAAAAATATCGACAAGAACTACAATTATTTAATTTGATTAATTTAATAGCATAAATATATTTTTTTCTTAGCCTATTTGAGTGTCTCACTGCTGGGCAAAGGCCGCTGCCCTGGTTTTCAATAACTCCCGATTTAGCGGTTCTTCCGGCCAGTTGTTTGGGAAGGCTTCAAAGTAACAATAGTTACAAAAATCTTGACCTAAACTAACAAACACAAAAACTGTTCACAAAATTCGCCCCGCGCCCCTCCAGATGCAAAGGAGCCCATCACGCCCGGCATGCCACGTTGAACCGCGACGGACAATCTTTGCATAAGGAACAATTATTGTTATATTGATAAATATCTATTTCTAATATACAGGAGCGGATAACAAAGTTCGCCTGTTCACCCTGGATGTCCGTACTTTGACCCCGGGAGTCATTTTGGAGCATCTCGGTCCCGTCACCGACGTCCGTTTCAGCCCCGACTCCGCTTATCTAGTCGCTAGTGACGCTAATAGGAAAGTCATCCTGTATAGCACTGAGGAATATAAGGTAAACTTATTACATTTTTACAAATGTTATTGTTAAAGAGGTGTCGTTTCTCAAAAACTTTAGTTTAAAAAATAAGCGGCAGTCTACGCTACGCCTACTGGCTTCCCGCCGATGCGATGTCGGGACAGCAAACAGCAAAGGCAATAAAAAAAGGTGTTGGTTGGTAAATATAGATCCTTGGGAGTTGGTGGGTTATTTATCTTATCTAAGTCTCACTCTTTCATTTTGCAAAATGTGAGAAGCAAATACGTATTGGACCAAGAAATTGGACAGGTGGAATACCACCCTTATTTAAATTTAAATTAAATTAGTTAAAATCACGTGTCGGTCGTCAAACTTTTTTTATGGGGCTATTCATAAATTACGTCATTTCAAATTAGGGGAGGGGGGGTCTGGACATCGGATGACGATAGCACGACGTAGGAGGAAACGGGGTCATTCGAAGCATGATTTTTAGGGGGGGGGGGGGATGGTCAAAAAACGATGACGTAATTTATGGACAGCCCCTATGGCGGTATTCATAAACGCGTTACAAGCCTGAATTCGCTATGAATCGTTTGTCTTTATCTGTCATGTGGACTTACGTGTTCGTAAGAAAGGTATAAAACATAATTTAACTAAATAAGGCCCGTAAAGTTTTATGAATAAGGGGGTTAATATGTATTTGATTGAACCAGCTGGCGCACAACAAGGAGTGGGGCTTCCACACGGCGCGCGTCAACTGCGTCGCCTTCAGCCCGGACTCCCAGCGCGTCGCGTCCGGCTCGCTCGACACCAACATCATTGTGTGGAGCGTAGAAAACCCCGGCAAGCACATCATTATCAAAAGTGAGGAAAATGTGGTCGCCATAGCAACTTGTTTCTTAGGGCCACTTGCACCATTCCACTAAACCGGGTTAACCGGTTAAACCTGGAGTTACCATGGTTACCAGCACAATTTGACACTGGGCTAACGGTTTAACCGGTTAACCCCGGGTTAATGGGTTGGTGCAAGTGGGGCTTAGTAGACTGATCGCATCATGCCTACATGCCTAGAGGTTTTTACACGAAGTCGGGCGTGGCTCACTCCGCGATTTCTCGCGTCGCTGCAAGTACATGCGGCCTCACCAATTTTGGTGTCCAGCCATAGTAGTTGCCGCGCACCGCTACGGAACGGACGCCTGCTCGCGCTTGCGCCACCTAGCGGTCATATCTGTTGTAATAGACGCGTTTTGTTAGAGAGTGAAGATTCACTCTACAGAAGATTCTGTACCTAGTACTATTATTTATTCTGTGACGAAGGCCATAATAAAAGGGTTAAATCTTGGAAACTTAATTAAATCCATTTTTGATAAAGTGTAATAATGGGGTTGGCCGGTCAAAGTATTTAGCAGATGGCGCCAGCATAGCTTGCCCTGTCAATCCCTAGAATAGAGTCAAATTTTTGTTTCATTAATTGAATTTTATGCCCTGGATACCAGCCCTTTAAGCCAAATCTCATACAAAAAGGGCAATGATTGCGTCATCTATGCAAACCTTTGACAGTTGCCAACCCCGTTGTAACACGTGTTTGTTTGCAGACGCACACCCACAGAGCCAGATCACCGGCGTGGCGTGGCTGGACGACGAGACCATCGTGTCCGTGGGACAGGACGCCAACACACGCGTCTGGACCGTGCCTAAACCTTAAACACGTACACACACACACACACATACGGGGAGATACTGCGGCGAACGGATATTGTAGGGACCGTGCGCGTTGAGGCGCCTTGGGGCCAAAATCGAAAGCTAAAACCTTTAATAACCAAGTCTAAAACAACATAATTTTGGTGTATAATAATTAGGACAATTGAGCGTCAGGGAGGATTGAACTACAGATGTACCGCATTAGTTGTTTTCCACCGCATTTTCACGGAAACGTACGAACGTGTCTTGCCATTTCAGTCAGTCTCGGTACAAAGAGTACTGAGCTTGAGTGAAGTAGCATGACAAAATAATAACGTTTCCGAGAAAATACGATTGAAAACAATTATGCACTACATCCGTATCTTGGCTATTTTGTGCGCTTTGAAGGGTCAAACCTGATATTGACAATTCATGCCAATAACCAAGTACTTCCCTATATGCCTGTATGCCTTTTCCTGGCATAGTAATATAGTAATTATCGACCACATAACGCGGCAATAGAATATTAACTTTATCATTACGATTTAAGGTTACAATTAGATTGTACTTTCGGGAAGTGTGATTTATATTCAAATGTATGTATTTGGGATTATTGGTGAAATCCTTGTAGATTGGTGCGGCCTGGAAAAGGGTTTACTGCCCCTATAGTTCATGCTTCCTCGTGTGTTCTAGGGTTTACCAATTTTGGCCTAAAACGATGTTCCTCAGTCCACGCACGCTCCCTATAAGTACCCGAGCGGATGTCAATAATTGTTAAACTAGGGGACATCCCTGGGGAGACCAGCCCTAAATATCCAAATAGTTATTAAATATAACTAGAAAGTTCCATTATTCATAGTGCATTTATGATTTTTCCTATTAAACTATAGTCCTATGCGGCTGCAAAAGCACTTCCAATTTTTAAGCGGAAATAAATGGAGGAAATAAACTCCAAAATCTCTAATTTTATAACTAAAAAAGAAAAAGGCGACATGTCTCCCCAAAACAACGATATTTATACCCCAGATTTTCTACATATAATTTAACTAACATATTTATTTTGCTTACTTTAAGTTATAAACTTAATCAGATGCTCAGTTTTATGACATAATTTATTTTTACTAACTGCGCGTATTTATTTTAAATGGGACTGACTGTTAATTTTGATCTCAATCAATAAAAACGGAAGGATTTGTAAATGTTGTTAAACTGCAATATATCCATGACCATATCTGATCACTGTTGTTATACTGATATTGATAAATACAAACGTATTATAGAGGTCTATAACCAAAATAAAACATGTAACTCGAGGTAAATTATGATTTCTGATTGGTTGACTGAGACGCCATTTTGATGTTAATATCTTCTTATTGGTCTTGGAATGGCTATATAACTATACAAATATATCTTTATATTGACATTATATGATGTCCATGGGTATCGAAGGGGTAAATCTACACAATCAATTTCATATCTAGTCAAAATTACTTAAAAAATCGATATACTTATACCTACTTGTTTCTGTCTGAAATGGTTATTCTTTTCAACAAAACTGCATACATGTCTAAATAACTGCTCTAAGCATGTAACGGTCAGTCCTGTATTATTTATAATATCATAGAGATTTAGATCTAAGAGATCGCCAACTGCTACTAACTAGTGTGACTGCATTTATACCAGTTTTCCTATGAATTGTGAACAAAACTTGTGTCTAAACAGTATTTTTATACTAATTTCTAAAATATTTTTCTCGATTTTTTACGTGGTTTCTACTGAACTAAAATGAAGTATGTATGTAACTAGGATAAGTAATAAATTGTATACACTTGTATGTTATTTGTTTCATTTCCTTCTTCGTCATACACATTTCCATCTAATTACTATAATTATGTAGAACAAAAAATATAAAATTCGCTCGAGGGGAAAGCAAAAACATTTTTAGATATAATTAATATATCTGTGACCGATAACAATGCGATATTCATTGTTGAACCGTGGTCAGGGCCGTCTTAAACTATGCTGGGGCCTTTGGCACAGAATAAATAATAGTACCAGGTACAGAAGACTCACTCTCTAACAAAACGCGTCTGTTACGATCAGCCGGCGAATTATGGATAGCTTTATCCATCTTTATCCGCGTGATAAAATAACTGTCACTTTTTAACACCGTGGGATAGAAAGTGACGGACACCGTTTTATCACGCTGTCACGTAGACAAGAACGACCATCATATCCGTACAGGACAGATATGGCCGCTAGGTGGCGACAGCGCCACGCGCGCCTTATGGCTAATAGCCACCAAAATTGGTGTGGAACGGATGTACTTATAGCTACCTGTAGCAAAGCGACGAAATCGCGGAGTGAGCCACGCCTGCCCTTGGGCACATAAGAATTTGGGGCCCTTTTGGAAAGTAAAGAAAGCGAATTAAACAGACATTTTTCAACTATGATCTTCTATTTATTATGGGTAATCAAATATACTGTTTCTGTCTGTCCTTCGAGGCCTCCTGAGGATGGGGGCCCTGGGCACAGGCCCCGTTTGCCCTTATGGTAAAGACGGTACCCAAAAAGCGCCATACGATAAGGCTTCAGTCAGAAGTGCATACTTATACTTGGAAAAATTCGACCTATGCCGCTGTGGCCCGGTGGCCGAATAGCACAGGCACCTGCCGCGATAGCAGAGGACGCTGCTAGTTCGATTCCAGCCTGGGGCACTGGAGGCTTTTTCTTAGTATAAGACATTTATTTCAGTTTTTATTTATTTAGTAGAAAATTACTAATATATTTTTGTTGCTATTGTTTCGGGGTTTTGATAATTCACTTCGATATATGGAGATACATAAAATATTGCTATTTTGGATTAAAAGGGGGCTTATTCTCCGTATCTTGTCACGCAAAGGTGTACAATAATATATGTCAGTATGTCACACTCACTGTGGTACTAGATTCTATTTGAAGTCCACAAAGCCAGTTAATCTCGTCGCAACATATGTAAGCGTAAGTGGAAGTATTTTATAGGTATTTTAAATGAGTTAACTTTACTTGCGCGGTTACTTTCGGCCCCAGTGCGCCCAGGGGAGCTGTGATTGCGTGTAGTTCTGAATTTATTATAATTGCTTGAGCTCCATTGTTAGAACGAGTGATTCGGATAAAGATACATCCTGCAGAAGTCGGACTGATACTATTTTAATTAGAAAAAAATTGGCGTAGTCTCATATCTAGCGTCCACACGTACTTACACAATTTAATCACTAGATCACTTTAGATTCATGGTGATAGTCAACCGCTCGAAATGTAATTATTCCCCCCCAACTCATAATGGCGTTGAAAGTTGGCTTTTTTTGCGTTCATATCATTCACACCTGATTTGATCGGTCAATTGAATCAGCGAGCAAATTCTTATTTTTGCGTCCACACCACCTGCTTAAATTGACAATTTAATCAGATTGGGCGAAAAATTTGTCCCTACTGGACATGGACACCCAAATTACCAAAAGGTAATTAATTATTACAAAGTCACCCCACATGAACCTACCCCATACTCAATGATTAGTTGATCACACTTTATCCAACGCCAAGATTAATCACATTTGTCCCACTTACAAGCAACCCCCCTCTCTAGTTATTCAGCTGATTACCGCGCCCGACCAGATAAGTCACGGACTCCATTCCCCTTGTTTACCCTTCGCTTATCGCGAGCTCTAATTTTCTATCATATTTCCATAAATTATACGTGACACGGTAAAGGATGTTCTAAGCCAGTGGTTCCTAACCTTTTCAGTCCGGTCGCCCCTATGACTATTAACTAGGGTAGGGAACCTGATTTTACCCCTCCTCCCAATGGTAATAAAAAATAAAACGTGTACGTTTGTGGTATTGTTATATTAGGTTAGCTTATTACCCCCATAAAATACCAGTTTTACCCCCACGGGGGTAATTACCCCCAGGTTAGGAACCACTGTTCTAAGCGGTGTTCCGAACCCCTACTGTAAATTTCATTCGATAGCGTAACGTGCGTTCGCGTTTGTGTTATGTCTATTTTTCTATGGGATTTTCAACAGCGCGCCAATCGGGACGTTTTGGAAACTCAAAATCCCACACAAAATGACACTTCGCAAACGGTTCGTCACGTCAGGTCACGCTATCGAATTAAATTCACACTAGAGGTACATACTGCAGAGCCAAGATAGGTGCGACGACGAGCGAAGCGATACTTTTTCATCGTACGGTGTTAACTTAAAATAATAATTCTTTTTTGCGTTTACGATTAATGATTGTCATCTTGACTCGCCGCATAGTCAAGATGACAATCAATCGTTCGGTGCTGAGAACCCACTGAGAACCTTACAGAATCTTTATGTCGGGTGAAACCTTAAATTTTATACAAATAATGGTTTAAACAACGACTTTCATCCTTCACCTTTAAAGGTTGACTCACGCTAGACCGGGCCCGGGCCGGAGCTTCCGGCGCTTCGTTTCTTATGGAAAGCACCACGTGATCACCGATCAGCCGTCATAGAAAATGACATGTCGGACGCCTCGGCCCGGGCACGGCCCGGTTTATCGTGGAGCTTCGTGTTCATTGAAATGTGAGAGGAAGAACAACTTTTTAAACATCTAAATAACTTTACAAAAACAACATTTCAACACGTTCTCCAAAATTAAATGTAGGTACAGTTACTTTGAGCTCCTTCCACGATTCTGAGTGCATTTTACATCTCAAAAGGATGCGAATGGTTTTCTTACTCGCATCTTTTTTTATTTTTTTCTACAAACGATAAACGGAAAATGTTACCGCCTTGCAGTAGGAGGACCCGGGTTCGAATACTGGTAAGGGCATTTATTTGTGTGTTTATCACAAATCTTGTTTCTGAGTTATGTACGTTTTATGGATATAAGTATTTATACGTATATAACTATATGTTACGTATATATTATATATTTTATCGTCGTCTAGTACCCACAATAGGGATGTTTCCTCTACTGAATAAATTATTTCACACCGTGCACGAAATAAAGCACCAGATAGTTATTAGAAAAACATAGACAGCAGTTATTTTTAAGCACTATTTCTATTTAATAAATCGGATTGAAATATAAAAAGTAGGTGAGTTGACCGTGACGTCACTATACTCGTTTTCAAATAAATTCCATATTAGCAAACCGTTTTGACAGTTCTAAAAAAGAAGCTGATTTGACTAGGAAAATAGCCTATACAAGCCTTAGGTACCGAGTTTACTGTGCGACTAGGTCGCTGTGTAAAATTAATGTCCTATAATATTTAAAAAAAATGGCCTTCTCAGGCTCTCACCGTCATATCATGAGATTCATGAGGTAGAGTACCTACTGAATGCGCAATATCTATAAGCTCCTAATATTATTGCAGAATATTGCCCGTTCCGTTCCGTGCAAGTTTACCTTCCATCCCAGCTCGCGACGAACACAGATGAGTGAAGCAGAGCTGCCACTTTAGAACGAAATGCGATTTTTCTTTTGACGCGTTTTAGGGTTTCGTAGTCACTTAGATTCCCTTATAGTTTCGCCATGTCTGTCTGTCTGTCTGTCCGACGCTTTGCTCCGTGATCGTTAGTGCTAGAAAGCTGCAATTTGGCATGGATACAATCATGCATTGCGACAGAACAGTAAAATAAAAAAACTATAGGTATATTTTTTTCTAGGGTAGATCCCATACAAAAAAAAAAATGTTTAATTTTTTTTTGCTTTGTCCCAATAGGTGGAATAGGCGCAATAGTGTGGGGTATCGTTGGATAGGTCTTTCAAAACGAATAAGGGTCTCCTAAAACCTTTTTTTGATATAGTTAATATTTTCAGAAATATGCGCTCTGAAAGAAAAAAATATGTGTCCCCCCCCCCGTCTAACTTTTGAACCACGGGTCCAAAATTTATAAAAAAAAAAGTGAAACAAGAGCTTAATAAATACTTCTAATGAAAACTATAGCGAACATGATCGGTCGGTCTAGTCGTTTTTGAGTTATTGCAAAATGGGGCATTTTTATTTTATTTGTTTTCAATTTTAATTTAGAATTTTGATATATTTCTGCTTAGAATCACGAGCTCTTTCTATCCATACCGAGAAAAAATGTAGGTACCCTATTTTTTGTGGTTGGAAAAGTTGAAAATTCCATAAATCTACTGCCATTTCAACAAAAATACATAAAAAATAATATCCGTACAAGAGATTCTAAACAAACGAACGCTCGAGTAACCGGGGTTGCAGGCGTTGCAGCTGATGGCAGTACGGAGACTTCTGAGGGTCTACCGCCAAAATCGAAAAACGATATCTGCTTCTCTGTTGCTCGAATATGCAAGAGCGACAGAGAGGCAGACGTTTTTCCAGGAGTGATGGATCTGTTGTGAGTTATATGTTCTGTGCTAGGGCTTGTGAGCACAATATGTTAATGCCCACCAGCAAGAACAAGAACCTAAGGAAAATTATAATCAGTACTTAGTTAACGAGGTTTCGCGACTCGGCGGCAAATTAAAGACAGGCCGTGATCATGTTGGGCCATGCTGTATAAGTTCCGTAGTTCCTAGTATTTTAAAAGGTAAATAGACAATATTGTCTTCGGTTACCGCGATAGTTACTCATGAAATAAAACTATTGAAACGGATTATATTTCGTATATATATTGAATACATACTACATCCCGACGTTTCGAACCCTTAACAGCATTCGTGGTCAACGGGTGACTGAAGGCGGGTGACGGGTGAGGTAAATAGTTATTTGTTTTACAAGGGCGCAAAGTACTTGTAAAACACGTGCTAAGATTGATAGGAATTGAACCACGAGCGTGTGCGTGGTTCGAGAGTTGGAATCTTGAGTGTTGCGAGGGATTCAAAGCACGAGGGTTAAACAAACTTAGCTACCGACTGAATCACAGTTTTTTTCACCACGCAGGAAAATACCCGCCGTAAAAAAATATAAATTAAATCCAAATGAACGTCATTAAATATTTATCATTCAAAATAGTCACTTAAAAGTCAATTCTACCAGCCAACATGAATCAGCTGCACATTAGCATTAGAGTCGGACCAAAAAAAGTCTGCAGCGGATTTGATAGCCCACGCAGTGCAAGTGTCATTTATACGTCATAATTTCATAGAAGTTTGACGTTTAAAATAACACTTTCACTGCGTGGGCTATCAAATCCGCTGCAGACTATTCTTGGTCTGACTCTAAATTACTTTGCCAATCTTGTGAATAAAATGCGGACTTTCTTTAGAGCCTTTACGAGCTGGTGTGGTGGCAAGGCTATTATATTATAACAAGACTCTTTCCACTCTTTCCAGCAAAAACCACACAATTATAAAAACATAAGCCCCCAAACCGGGAATTAGAGTCCCTCGTTTCGCACAGTGTTCCTTACACGACCCTGTAAGAGGCTTACGTCGGGGCGTTCACGAAACATCTATTTTGTCCAGTGTAACTTTGCCTTTAAATTCGTAAGAAATATAATCGAATGAAGGACCTATTTATATTGGTTTTTTGAGGCGGAGCTGAATACCGGATGAATTAACTATTGTAAGGAGACTGAGCATGTTTTTACCTCGTTGGAGATGGAATGTGTACTTAGCTACCTACATAATACGTTAAAATGTGTACCGACGAGAACGGTAGATGGTAGCACTTGCTTTGGCAATGTACATGTGCATATATGTTTCCGATTCAGGACACAAGAAGGCAGACCCTCCAACGCGCACGGTCCCTATAGGCAAGTACGAATGGCGGCGCCTCATTCGTGATCAAGTTAGCGTTTTTGAGGCTGAACGCCGCAGTGAGCTCGACAAAAAACGAGATGAGCTTAAGGCTCGGCCGCCAGGTGGTGTGCTGACGTGCCCAAAATGCGCTCGAGTATTTAGCAAGAAGATAGGGTACGTGAGCGTCGTGAGCCACCTAAGGGCGCACCAGAGAGTGGATCAGCTACACTCTAATAACACGACTTAAAAATTGCCTACTCCAGAGCACACAGTCGCTGTGGCCGAAATCGGTTTGGAGAGAGCAAGTACGCAACTAATCATTATATTTGACGTGTTTAATTTAAATGAAATTGTGTATTAGGTATTTGATTTTTTTCCTGTTTGTTAATGTAGGTATTTGTACCTAAATGACGTGTGTTTGCTTTGCAGCAACCGAATAAACGTTTTACCTAATCTATCTATATTTTTCCTTGGTCTACACCTACAGTTACAATACAACACTTACAAAGAGGTTGCTATAATGTAAAATTTCAGACTGAAATCCTTTCCAAGCTCGGAGTAATTAACAATGGAGCCGCCATTAACAGGCGTTCCCCTCTGTCGAAAATAGGCGGCCAATGGTCAACCACATGTCAACCATATGTATGGACTGACGTTTATCTGACATGACGTACCTATACATTTGATGTGCCCCTCCCCCGCAAAAAACGGCAGACTATTTTGTACCGAAAATTTTAGACATGGCGTCTCCGTTGGTTATATCCTCTAAGTTTCCAAGGCGAGACAATACTTTGAAAATAATTCGAATATCGAACAGAATTGGAATTGCATCCACAGATACAACACTCACGTCACCTTTATTGTCACAGATAACTTTATAGTGCGCAATCGAATTCAATTTTTGAAAGAATCCGGTCGTCATAAAACACGGGGCGGGTGGCGTGAGCAACCGTGGGCTCTCAACCAAATAATTCGAGTGTAGGGTTGGCATTTGACAAGTGTTATTGTGATATTATTTTAATTTATAAATACAGTCACTTTTAATCAAACACTTATATTAAATTATAACGCTGAAACTCGTCCTAAACAGGGTTAAACGATATATTATACTACTCTTTGGTTAAACGGTTGTGTATGCTGTCACCTTCGCTATAACCCTAGGTCAGACAGGTCGCGGCAGTAGTACCCGTCGAAAGTTTCTGGCGTAGGTACAGCCCCTAAAGCAGAAAATTAGTGAAAATGCTTGTATGATGGCAGCCCTTGGTCACTTCGTCTTTCGTATATGACATTTATTTATACTTTCAGTTAATAATTTATATATTTGTCAGTTTATTTATTTATTTTTTGTTTTAAAGGGTATTTTTTCAGTTCAATGGTCATCGCGTCAGGATCTGATAATGTGAAGCTGGATAAAACGAGAGAGCTATTCAAATATTTGGGACAGTCGTATAGTATAGTGAATTGGGTGTTTTTTTTATGCATTTGGTCTCGGAAACCGATATTTCGCATTAAATTTCACCTCTAAATATGGCAACACCTCATTAACCATTCACTGGTGGCCGACAGTTTACTGGTTTTCGCATCGATCCGTGAGTGGTGGGCTGCCAGTTTACCGCTTTTCGATCCGACCATTAACGGGTTGACCGCCACTTGAAGGGATAAACAAGAACAAGACAACCCTACATAAACCACAACAATTGGAAACACCTCAAAAGTGCCTTAGTCCATCGCGTTTAGGTCCAATTTTCCGTACACCTCGGAAATCAGCAAAGGCGGAATACTTTTGAAAAAGGAATTGAACGAAACGCAAGAAATCTTTGCACAGAGTTTATTCTAGTTCTTAAATACACAATCGGACGGTGCAGGTTTTCGGTTCACAAAATGCACAATACGAGAACATTATGCAATTTCCGGGAGTGCAAAGAAAGATGTAGGACTAATAGGACTATTGATAGGTGTTTTAGTAAGTTGTGAGGTTTTCTCGTAGGTACCTATAGGTTTTTCAGAAAATTAGGGCGTCCGCTAGCTGGCCCACGGGTGCACGTAGAGCGGTTTAACGTAAAATAGTATGAGCAACGTTAACTAAATACCGAGAAACACATTGGTACGGGGTTTAAGCCTAACGACCGACGGGCAGACGGGTTTTAACAAAAACAAAAAAGTAGTAGGTAATTAAATTATTAGTAGGTAATTAGTTTATAAAGTAAGCTGTGTTAGTTCATGTGTCGTTTTTCAGAGTAACATCCATGATGTCGGCTGTAGTGAGGCCGATCAGCTGCGATATGTTCTCCCAGGTCTTGGCGTCGATGATGGTCATCAGGTCGGACTCGAGGTAAGCAGCTTCCACTGAAAACGTGGACCTAATCATCAAAACTTCTTAAATCCTACACCTTATAAAACAAAGTCCCCTGCCGCGTCTGTCTGTTTGTGTGTTTGTTATGTTCGCGATAAACTCAAAAACTACGGAACAGATTTTCATGCGGTTTTCACCTATCAATAGAGTGATTCTTGAGGAAGGTTTAGGTGTATAATTTGTTAACCCGTGCGAAGCCGGGGCAGGGCGCTAGTATTTGTTTAAAAGCCAGTGGACACGACGACGACGTGTAGACGACATTAAAACAATCTTTATACGATATTCCGTTGTATGTACATAATATCTACATAAATAATAGTAGAAAAATAAATGTATGGTAATGGTAGGTAAAATTGTGTAAAGTTTTATAATTTGTAATTTTACCAAATACTTATTTATAACTAGCGACCCGCCCCGGCTTCGCACGGGTAGTTCAACCGATTTACACAAAACCTTAACAAATTATACCTACACCTAAACCTTCCTCAAGAATCACTCTATACATAAGTGAAAACCACATGAAATAAGTTCAGTAGTTTTTGAGTTTATCACGAACATACATATAGACATACAGACAGACGCAGCAGGGGTGTTTGTTTTATTATATGTATTGATTTTATTTGCCTACAAAATGTAGAAAACTCTGAGTAAAATTTGACCTTTATACCTTTCTCTTTACACCTATATTTTTTACAAAAAAATGTGTAGGTAGGTACAGATATTTTTACTATCGGTACCTAGGTATTTTGAATAATTCCACAAACCTCTCATTTGGTTCAAATTATCAACAATTTTCTTCATATTCGATAGATCTTTTTCAATTGACTCTTTGGCTCTTTCAAAGAAGTCGGGATCGTGAGGAAAATCTGTCAATTTATTGGTCTTTTCCATTGTGTGTTTGCAAATAACAGCTTTTCGCTACTAATGACCCGACAACAATGTTTACAATGTTCCCTTCAGAACACGTCAAATTAATAAATCGTCTACAAAAACCCGCGTTTATTAATTTTAATTGTGTTTGTCCAACAATTAGACGAATGACTGACTGTCCGGTCGCAAATAAAAAGGCGGGAATGCGTAACCTTTTTTTTTTAATAAAATTAGGTCAAGCGTCAGCGTCCCATTCAGCCAGTAGTCAAACAGCCATCGCGCATGAGAAATATTCGCTTTCGCTCCAAATACGATTTATTCTCGTATAATTAGTGCAAACAGTCGAACAATGATGCCAATCATCGAGCCCGTACTAAATCTGTTTTTGGATGAGTTTTGGTATGTGAGCCGCGTCACTGACTGAATGTCATTGGATTTATAAATACGATCAGCTCCAGAAATAGGTGGCTACAGGTTTTCCAGGCGTACCGACTAAAATAAAGTAGCCTGGATTCGGTTAACAATATTATTGTCTTGAGCGTACGCGGCGACCGACAATAGTGAGTCTCTCTGCTTTCGCTTTTGCTTTCCTATTATTTTAATTTGTGTCGCTATGGATGAGGATGAAATGCAACAGTTTTCTTTGCGCTGGCATAATCACCAGGTAGGTAAGTAGTTTTTACGATCCAACACTCCACAGCGAGCACCGACACATAGGTATACAAACATTTTTTAACACGTACATTATAATAATCACCGACACGCAGGCGGAACGCCTCACGCCTCACGCTTTTGGTCAAAGTTTTGAGTTTGGTAAATTAAAAAGTAACAAATATCGATGCTCCATTTGTGATTTTTTTTAACCGGCTGGGGATTAATTGGGTGTTTTAGTTTCCATAATTATTTTTAATTTTAAAATATGTTTACATATGAAATATTTGGTACTTAATTTAGTTTGTAGAAAGTTAATAAATTGTATTGAAGAAGTGAGTAGGTACGTAAATAAATTGAGGTGTTGAGTACCTAGTTGTTTAGTCATAAATTTTATAGTCCGTTCATAACACGCCGCAGTAACAAATGCAGTTACAATTGAGACATAAGTACAAGTACCTTTTTTTATTTGTCTTTTTATTTTTTTTATTAGGATTAGATACCAACTACCATTTATAAGATATTATATTATATCATAGGGTATTTTAGTTATATCCGTTCTTGCTGCTTTGTAAATAGGAATACATGTTTTTAAGTGTTTTTAACATAACATGTCGCACACACCTGCTTTGCACTTTACACAGCTAATACTAATTGTAGTGATTAAAAATTGAAAATGGAACTAAATTTTGCTGGTATTTTATTAATAATTCCCTGCATTTTATACACAGCGGCGCCATGTCTACGGTTATCTAAAGAACAACTAAGTTTGTCATACTCATATCTTTTTCTACTTACTCTTACTTCGTTTTTTTTTTAATTACGAAAATCTTGGACAATAAAGCAGGGGGCCTAAATGTGAGATTGCATTCAGGCGCTTAATTTTAGTTTACCGTTGACGGTAACGAAATATCGTGGACGTCAACTTTCACGATAGTTTAAAAGCGATTCTATACAATTTCATACATAACGTGACGTTGCCGTAAAAAATGAAATCGCGCATTAGCTATAGTTTGACAAACCATTTCCGTCTGACAAAGTGGGTTTGCCAAAGTATACAGCTCACTTACCCGAATTCCGCGACGGTGTAACAAACGCCTTATACGTATTAGTTATACTCTGGCAAACCCACAGTCAGTAGAAAAGGGTGCGAACTTAAAATGTTGTATGAGTATGTTTACTGGCGGAAATGGCTTATTGCCAGAGTATATATATGTGACAGTTGACAGACGTTACAACGTTCAAGAAAATCTCCAAATAAGTTTTTGGCAAAAATGTCATTTTTGGTACAAGCTTTTATCGCCGTCTGTACTTTTCTTAAGACAGACAACTAATACTCATCGAGACAATTCTAAAAACCCCTAACACAATTAGGTTGCGTTGTTTAATCACAGAGTTCCTATGGCCACCTCCTGTCTCCATCATCAGATCAGCTCGATGGTACCCTTGATGGTACCATAATATTGCATTGTCATCCGATTTATACATGCATGCAAAATTTCAGCTTAATCGGAAACCAGGAAGTGGATTAAATTTACTTTGCAAGATTTGATTACAGACAGACAGACAACGGTCAGGTGAAAGTAAATAAAATTAAAAAGCTTGTAAAAAAGTTAAAATTTGCCATGATATGCATTTTTGTCGCTTTTGCTGTCATATTATAAGGCTTATTATTAACCGGGCAACTAAAATATTAGACAGGAACTTTCATTGGGCATATAATAATATAATTTGGCTGTGCATTAATATTTTAGCGCCAAAAATATATATTAGCCTCAAATATAAGCATCATATTATTAAAAATACTGGCAGCAAAATCAAGCCACCCAAAAAAAATATAGGGAACTTAAAGTGATAGGTTGGCGACTAAAATAATAAATTGGCAACTAATATTGTAAAGCGATCATAAAATTTAGTTTTCATCTAGTTGTTCACCCCTAAGTAATCAACTATAGTCATAACGGAGCATGTCGTTTCAGCTAAGGTAGTATTTTAACACGAAAGCAGTTAAATTTAATGAATCTTGAACCTCAAATTAATTTACCAATAAGTAATGGTCAGTACACTTATAGTCGAAATTTCTAATCATGAAACGCCTAATGGCCATTATACCATTAGATCTTTACATTTTTAATTACTAATTTCAATAGTTACCACTGTGTTCTGCTAGAGTCAACAGATAGGTGCGACGACGAGCAAAGCGAGGAGGAGCGTGTTAGGTTGACCGTGTAATGACCAAACAATAGTTATTTGTACAACAAGAGATCAAAGTTTGATATTTCTTCGAGTGCTTATTTTGAGTCCCGTGCAAGCGAAAGATTCTATAATAGCAAGCGAAAAATTCTATACGAGCGTAGCGAGTGAATCTAATTTAGAATCTTGAGCGTAGTAAGGGATTCAAAAGCGCACGAGATGTAAATAACTTTGATCTCGTGTAGTACACAAAATTTTTCACCCTAAGCAGTGAGAACATACCTAGAGGGACAGAGATAATAGAACCCAAGTATATCGAACTTGTATTAGACCCCGCATGTTGAAATGACATTTGACTATAAAGGTCACTTGAATGTCATTTTGCCTCACTCAGTGAGCAAAATCGCATTTTGCTCACTGAGTGAGACAAAATGACTCAGTGAGCAAAATCGCATTTTGCTCACTGTTTTTAAGAAGCAAAGTACCCTTGTTCGAGCTGCTGAGGTGAAAAATATTTTAAAAGAACTTCATTTTTTAATTAATAGATAGCCGTTTTCTTTTTAAAATGTGCTTCATAAATGGTCTCCAATATAATAATTCAGTTGCCAAATAAATACTTGGTACCTGCCTAAATTAGTATTTTATGCAACCGTTGTTTAAGAGAGGTCATAAAAGGCGAGTGGCGTGAGTAACAATTTGAGGCGAAGCCAAATATTGTTAATAAAGACGCCACGAGTATTTTTTGACTCGATTAAACAACGTTGCATACAATACTTTTTCTACGACCAAGCACTTACTTAGAAATAAAATTGAAAATTTAACAAATCTTTTTAATTCAAGACGTAGCAAAAATGGAGGGTACGGGCGGGAAAAGAATGAATGAATGAAATTAAAAAAAAACATGTCTATGGTTCACTTATTTGTCAGAGATGACATTTAAAATAAGGTTGGCAACACTGTATTTCATTCAATATTTTTTAAGTGGTTATTACACGAAGTATCGTAAAATCGCCAAAAAGATACTGCGTGTATGTACAAATTCTTTTTTGGGGAATAGACTAAAGACTTGTCTTGACAACTATAAGGTAGGGTTTTAAAAGTGTGTGCACGACCCTTTAAATGACAAATAAAAGTACGGGAGTAGAAAAATAATCAAAAGCTGTAACGGCATTAAAATACAACTCATATTGATATATTTTAAGGCTCCGTTTTTGTTGCCAAACTATTAATTTTAGTACCCATTTCTATTTTTTTAAACTACCCAAATTTGATTAATTAGTTGACCGGTTAAATACGTGCCATATCATAACTATAGTTTGGCACTCTAAGAGTAAATTAAATTACTTTCTATGATAATATTTTAATTTGTGTGTTTGGTTTACAGTCTGGCAAACCAAATTCGCCAGTAGAAAAAGGCGGCAATCTTGAATAATATTATAGAGTAGTACACATTTTGAATTTCGTGCCTTTTTGTTCTGTTTGCCAGACTATACGTTACCTACGTCTCTGTCACTTCTCACTTGTATCTACAATTTCTTTAATAATTAAAAAACCCTTGTAAGTACCTAAGTTAATTTATCAACTCTGGATTTTACCGATTGAACAAACAGAGCAGTGTAATCGGCGCCCTGGGGCGCATGCTGAGCACCGGAGCCCTAACTGATGTGACCTTGAATGCCAGCGGGACTTCGCTGCGGGCCCACAGGCTGGTACTGGCATCATGCAGCCAGTACTTCGCGCAACTTTTCAAGGTTAGTGAATACGGAGTCTAAAAAGAAAGTTTGTTGTCTATGTAATTTTAAGTTTATACAGTCAGCAGCAATAGTTGCTAAGCGGGCGAGGTGTTCAAAATGATCTTGACGCGACTTATGATAATAAGAGCGCGTCAAGGTAATTTTGAACACCTCGCCCGCTTAGCAACTTCTGCTGCTGACTGTACTCTGACAGAAAATTAGAATTTAGTGCCTTTTTCTTCTGACAAAGTAGGTTTGCCAGAGTAGTTACCTACCTATACATTGCGCTTGGCTTAAGAGATTAACATTTAGGTCATAATTAATTATGAAGTCATGTAGATCGCAGATTTTTTAAGCCCCTACACGACTTTTTTTTCAGGAAGTGGAGGCTGAAAACACTCTCGTCGTAGTTCTAAGCTGCGAAGCTACCGAACTGCGACTATTGCTGACTTTCATGTACACGGGGGAAGTCACGGCGTCGAAGGAGGTGCTGCCGTCGCTGCTACGGCTCGCGCAGACTCTCAAGGTGTCCGGGCTGACCGATGCTGACACTGTAAGCTTTATATGTAGGAACTGCGACTATTGCTGACTTTCATGTAGGGAAGTCACGGTGTCGAATGAGGTGCTACAGCTCGCGCAGACGCTCCCTTGTCCGGGCTGACCGATGCTGACACTGTAAGCTTTATACATAGGAACCGCTACTATTGCTGACTTTCATGTAGGGAAGTCACGGTGTCGAATGAGGTGCTACAGCTCGCGCAGACGCTCCCTTGTCCGGGCTGACCGATGCTGACACTGTAAGCTTTATACATAGGAACTGCGACTATTGCTGACTTTCATGTACACGGGGGAGGTCACGGCGTCGAAGGAGGTGCTGCCGTCGCTGCTACGGCTTGCGCAGACCCTCAAGGTGTCCGGGCTGACCGATGCTGACACTGTAAGCTTTATACATAGGAACTGCGACTATTGCTGACTTTCATGTACACGGGGGAGGTCACGGCGTCGAAAGAGGTGCTGCCGTCGCTGCTACGGCTTGCGCAGACCCTCAAGGTGTCCGGGCTGACCGATGCTGACACTGTAAGCTTTATACATAGGAACTGCGACTAGTGCTGACTTAATTTCATGTAGTCGGGGGAGGTCACGGCGTCTAAGGAGGTGCTGCCGTCGCTGCTATGGCTCGCGCAGACTCTCAAGGTGTCCGGGCTGACCGATGCTGACACTGTAAGCTTTATACATAGGAACTGCGACTATTGCTGACTTTCATGTAGGGAAGTCACGGCGTCTAAGGAGGTGCTGCCGTCGCTGCTACGGCTCGCACTGACTCTCAAGGTGTCCGGGCTGACCGATGCTGACACTGTAAGCTTTATACATAGGAACTGCGACTAGTGCTGACTTAATTTCATGTAATCGGGGGAGGTCACGGCGTCTAAGGACGTGCTGCCGTCACTGCTATGGCTCGCGCAGACTCTCAAGGTGTCCGGGCTGACCGATGCTGACACTGTAAGCTTTATACATAGGAACTGCGACTATTGCTGACTTTCATGTAGGGAAGTCACGGCGACGAAGGAGGTGCTGCCGTCGCTGCTACGGCTCGCGCTGACCCTCAAGGTGTCCGGGCTGACCGATGCTGACACTGTAAGCTATACACCCACGCAAACTTATCAACAATATGTCGCATAAAAAGTATTTGTCAATATATTTTTGGGCTGTCCTGTACAAGTATGTCTTTCTTTTAAGATAATATCCTCATAGAGTTATTGGACCAAGAAAAGTTTGTAACGACGTTTACGTGTTATTTATATGTCCTAATTTCATAGAAGTTTAACGTTTAAAATAACACTTGCATGGCGTGTGCTGTCAAAATAGTTGCAGACTTCTCTTGGTCTAATTCTATGCATTTATAATACACGATAGTATACATCTATCTTCTCTGCCAAGCGAAATAAAGTCACATTATCATTCAAAGATCCGTATCCGATCCGGTGACGTGCCGTAAATTTAAAAAAATACTCTCTGTAACGTTGCCATCCATCACGGGAACTTTTTGCACGACGGCAAACTAGGACAAGTCATTTATTTACCAACATTATTCTAATACAAGGGTTTCCAGTTCTTTTTCGTACTTAGAGGTAATAAAAGGTAAATCGTACAATCGCCATCAGATATATCGGAGCGGCCGAGGTGCTCAAAAATATCTGAACACGCACTCTAACGTCTTGAACAATAGAGGCGTGTTCAGATATAGTGAACACCTTGGCCGCTCCGATGTGCAATGTCGACTGGTGAGTGGCGAGTCCACATATTGGGCCAACTTGAGCCAATTTAAGGAACGCATTTATGCGTTAGACTCTAACGCAATATCTAACGCAGATAGCAATATCACCTGCTCCCTCTAACGGTTAGAGGGAGTAAGTGATATTGCTATCTCATTCCATTGCATACTTGCATATTAGCTGCGTCGCTCAGATTGGCCGAAGTTGGTCCAATATGTAGACGCGCCATATTATTACCAATATACATATATGCCAACGGTGGGTAGCTTAGAATTCCAATTTGTGACATGATTTTTACAATAATCTAACAAGAAAAGCAAATATAGGTATCGATTTCTCCTTTTTGGGTCTTAGACACTTAGTACTTAAAATTTCAGAACCCAACCCCACAACCAGCCGAACCAGAGCCGCAGGAACCCCGACAATCCCCAACTTTTGACCCCAAGCCCGACTTTACCGAACCAAAAATCTTCGACGAGCCAATGGAGAAAGAATACACAAGCGGGATGAACGATGTGATCAGAAACGAGAAGGACAGACTGAGCAAGTTGGATCAGATTGTGCAGAATTTATATAGTACACATAAGATTGGCGGTCCAGTTGGGAATATGACACCGCCGATTATGCCTAATTTAGCAGGTAAATTTTGTACGCCTAACTCATAAAACTTTACACAACACAGCCAATATTTTTTTCGCGATTCCAGGGTTAATATAAGGTGCTCAGAAGGCCTACCGCGAATCACGTTCGACGTGTTACCTCTCTGTCGCACTTACAAATTCCACGTAACTGTGACATAGACAACACGTCGAACGTGGTTTGATAGCGGGTAGAATCGAACCCTGCATAAAGCCCCATAGTGGAAGGCACATTGTATGCATAAGAGCGAAAGTCTCCCATACAAATATGAATGCTCCATCATGTTAAACATGTTGGAGATATGGCCACTGTACGAATGCTCTATGTGTACCAATCCTCACCACTTTCCCCTACAAACATAATTCATATTGTTTCAATACGACTGCAAATCCATTTTTTCTTTAGCCATTTGTCAAGAAAATCTTATTTCACGCAAGCGAATATGACGCTGACAGAGTGTTCTTCTAATATTATTCGTGATACGGCGAACTGTGTCTGACAGTGACATACCTTACTTACATAACGTACCTACTTATAGTACCTATTATCAATTTATGAAACACTTTAGTTTGACTACCTAATATTTGCTAATATTTTTACGATCAGAAAAAGCATGTTAAGAGCCCATCAACGTGCACACTAGCGCCACTGCTAAATAATCGTGATTATTTAAATCCAACGAAAGATATTTAAAAAAGGGGGCCGCTACGTACTGTATTTTGTATTTAAGTACCCTTTGAATACATCAAACTAGTTTTTATGTTGCTGGATTCGTCGATCTATGAACTCAAAACAAAAACGGCCGTTTTAACATTGGACGCATAGATTGACGAATCCAGCAATATAAAAACTAGTTTGATGTAGGCATTCAAAAGGCACATAATTAGGGCGAGCGAAGCGAGCCCTATCACTAATCGACGAACTATGCATTCTTGTGGTACACTTTACGGAAAAACTACTGCACTGTTAGGTTTGAAATTTAACATAGTAATTTAAATTCATGTCTAGATGTGTTATCAAACATAACAATATCATTTTATAAACCTAAAAAAATAAAATAAAGTAATAACACTTTGTATTACTACTAGCGCCATCTGTTGGCAAAATGATGAATTAACATTCGTGCTAATGCTAATTATTTATTTCTCAAACAGATGGCGTTAGTAATAAATAAATAAATTAATATTGGACATTCTTATACAAATTGACTACTTAAGAAGGCTTGTGTTGTGGGTATTCAGACAATACGATACCTATGTGGTGTTTTCAAGTTCAATAATGTCGATGGCGCTTACGCCATTAACAACGATGAATACCAAAGTGGGTACAATTTTGGATTCATCCCACCTCGCTTCACTTGGTTTGATTCCCATTTTAGCAATTAAGTTTTTGTGAATACCTACTAGAACAATCAATCTTGCTGTATATTTACTGCGGAGGTCAATTTACTCGTATGTTTTGTGACGCTGACGATGTGATGATCAGTCATGTTGTGTTAGCAAACTTAAATCAGGTATTTTCAGATCGAGATACAGTTTTGGCGCCATTCATTTATTACGTAAGACGATTTTGGGGTGGAGGGGGGTCGAACATATCTTATTTTTTCTTACAAGGGGGTGGGAGGGGGTTTTCATAGTTCTTAAGTAAGATCACGAAGATGCGATATTTTTTTTAATTTCTATGAAATTATGACGTTTAAAATAATACTTCCACACTCTATGCTATCAAACACGGTGCAGAGTTAGCTTAAACGAGCTCAAGTACCTTTGTACAGATACAAATAAACATTCATAAAAATATTTTTTTGAAAATAAATTATATTGGTGGCTGGACGGGGTCAGCCTATTCTTATTATTTCTTACATAGGGGAGGGAGGGGGTCAAAAGCTGGCAAAAATTGTCTTACGTAATTAATGAATGGCGCCTTTAGTGTTACTATTGCTTGGAACTGCAAAAATTTTAAATAAGCATAATTAATACAAACTTCAGTGACTTAGGGCCGATACAGACGGACTACAACCCGACTGCAACTTGTATGGGAACTGCACGCCAATCGAAACGTCGGCGTGCAGTTCAGCAAAATAACCCAGTACCCTGGCAGTACCTAGTGGAACTCAGGTTTGGTGTAACAAAGGCACATTATGGTTTGGTCATCCGACTCATCTTGATGAGCACTTAGGAGAGTAGTACCCAAGATAGAGCCGATGCCGAACCCTGGCAGTACCTAGTGGAGCTCGGGTTTGATGCAACATACATAGACACACGCTGTTTTGGATATCCGACTCGTCATGATGATCACTGGGTAGATCAGTACTTTCAGTACCCAAGATAGCTGATGCTGAACCCTGACAGTGCCTAATGGAGTTAGTAGTTTTGGTCATGCAACTCGTCTTGATGAGAACTTAGGAAAGTAGTACCCAAGATAGAGCTGATGCTGAACCCTGGCTGAACCTAGTGGAACTCGATCAGGTTTGATGCAACATAGACACACGCTATTTTGGACATCCGACTCGTCATGATGAGCACTTGGGAGAACAGTACCCAAGATAGAACTCATGCTGAACCCTGGCAGTACCTAGTGGAACTCAGGTTTGTTGCAACATAGGCACACGCTGTTTTGGCCATCCGACTCGTCTTGATGAGCACTTAGGAGATTAGCACCCAAGATAGAGCTGATGCTGAACCCTGGCTGTACCTAGTGGAACTCAGGTTTGGTGCAACATAGGCACACGCTGTTTTGGTCATCTGACACGTCTTAATGAGAACTTGGAAGAGCAGTACCAAAGATAGTGCTGATGCTGGACCCTGGCTGTACCTAGTGGAATTGTGTGTGTTAGTTTATGTGCGAAGCAGCGTGATTACCGCCAGTAGGTGTCCAGACGGGATAGTTTTTCGATCAATTGTGTGGAGTGGACGCAAAAATAAATTCAAGAACATTGGCTCGCTGACCCAACATTATGTAGCCAGTTGGGTTCCTTACAAAAAGTACTGGGCGACCATGTAGGATGTAATGCACTTATGAAATTGTATATTACGTGTGGATGATATTGGCAATTTGATTTTGTCGTCTGGACACGTTTTTAAAGGACAAAGTAAAAGCTGTAACAGACAGGCGTACCGGACAGCAACCGGTTCGGTACGTTAAGGTAGAAAACCTTCGCGAGCCCTTACAAAGCTCTGCTTTTTGCTAGTTATAAAATACAGTTCGTAGCGGCCCCCTTTTTTTTTAATATTTTTCGTTAAATTTAAATAATCACGATTATTTTAGCAGTGGCGCTAGTGTGCACGTTGATGAGCTCTTAAGTACCTGTTATAAAAATAATATTATTATAAAAAGTAGCATATTACGAGTACTTACTTGGTACTAGGAAAAAATAATTTATTGTATTAGAACGGCTGAAGTACACATTCCCGCTAGTTTGGCAGCTGAAACAGATGGCGTTGTACTGCACTGTATGATTTCTGGTGCAGCTGCAATTGACATTCGAACGTCACCTTCATTGGGTTTTTAGGGTTCCGTACCCAAAGGGTAAAAACGGGACCCTAGCTATTACTAAAACTCCTTTGTCCGTCTGTCTGTCTGTCACCAGGCTGTACCTTATGAACCGTGATAGTTGAAATTTTCACAGATGATGTATTTCTGTTGCAGCTATAACAACAAATACTAAAAAGTAGGGATCCCTCCGTATGCGAGTCCGACTCGCACTTCGGTTTTTGTGTTACACACAAATTGTATAATCTATGGGTTATTTTCCAGATCCCCCAGAGCCGTTCGATCGCAAATGGCGCCTCAACAGCTCAGTGTGTACCATCTGTCACAAGCGGCTCAGCAACCAATACAACCTGCGCGTGCACATGGAGACGCACGCGGGGCGGCGGCACGCGTGTCGCGCCTGCAGCCACGTGTCGCGGTCGCGCGACGCGCTCAGGAAACACGTCGCGTACCGACACGCCACTAACAGAGATAAGGCGATCTGACGTGATATACTAGTGCCATCTAACGGCCGGCCACGACATTGCGCGACTGGCTTCGGCCATAGAGAAATATAGTAAGAATATAGTGCTCACTCCATCCATACATCAGTTTTGGTACCAAAACGACTATTATTTTCGCAGTCGACATCTAGCATCGAGTAGCGGAATTATCAGTACCGCTACTTGATATTAGAATTCTCTAGTGTCGCGACTCACGAAAATTGTATTGAACAATAATTTACAACTAATATTAAAAGCAGAAGGCGTTGAAAATAGAGTTCCGGTTAATCCGGTTATAATATTAGCTGAAAATTGTTGAGCGTTAGACTTTTCGGTCTCCGGAACATCTATTGTCAAGTAGCAGTACTGATAATTCCGCTACTCGATGCTAGATGTCGACTACGAAAATAATAGTCGTTTTGGTACTAAAACTGATGTATGGAGTGAGCACTCTATGTATTTTTTTCTCTATGCTTCGGCTAAGATGAAAATCATAGGTAGGAATAAAAGGTCCGATCGCTGTGTCTCGCAATGTCGTGGCCAGGCCGTAAGTCAGGGATCGGCAAATTCGAGCTGCATGCGGTTCCTTCGGGTACAATAGGGATTTTGACTATATTTAATAGTTATCTGTAAAGGCCCCAGTACACAATGGGCCATCGCCGGCCACTCCAAGGGACGCAGCCATGCGGTAGAATGAGATAGCAATATCACTTGCTCCCTCTAACGCATAAATGCGTCCCTTGGAGTGGCCGGCGATGGCCCATTGTGTACTGGGGCCTTTACAAAGGGGCAAAGTTCTTGTTTATGAGGGAAGTATAGCACGTGTTCGTCCATACAAAAAGAGGAAACGTTTTTCCACTTCTAAATATTTTCCATTCTCCATTTTTTTTAAGTATGTTATTGACACAATGAAAAACTTGGTTTATAGGTTTTCTTTATTTCAATATTTGCAATAAGCGAAAGCGAAACCTATAAACCTAGAATATATATTATGCTGAAGCGATCGACATCAAAATCAAAGTTATATGTTAAGACTTAGTTCGTGGAGACCGTATTCTCCCGAAATGGAAATTGTATGAAAAAGTACCTTTTGTCAGTAGCTATACTTCCCTCTTAATCGCTCGTGCTAATATTGATAACCGAGCAAGCGAAATATTTCAAAATTGAACCAACGAGCAAACTTTCACTGTGACTGTCTCTTTGGATTAATAATTTGCCGACCATATACGTCAACCTTCAAACTTTACATACCTAAATTGAACTTGCTGATTACAGTAAAAAAAATACATATTGCGAAAAGAAAGACAGTTAGCATATAAGTCGTGGTAATTAGACACCGTAAGATTATCACAGATCTAAAACTCTTATTATTTACGAGATTTATACAGTACCTAGTTGGTGCTTCGAATATAATTATAATATTTGAGTCGCTTAACTTCAGACTCGGGTAAATAAATCCATCGGTCAGATTATGCGATTTTGGTATTAACAAAAGGTAATAGGGTAGATATTCGAATGGATTTACCCAAGTTTGAAGTTAAGCGACACATTTGTGACACTGGTTACGATGGCACTGGTGACCCTACTATAGTTCTAAATAATTTAAGTATTTGAAGTCCGCTTTTTTAATTTATTGTAGTTTTGTAACAGTCATTATTTAAAAACATTCGTTTTTGTTAAGAAACTTTTCAAATCCTATTAAATTTAATCGAGAAAAAAACTACCCACCGAAACCATAAAAAAGACATATTTCACTAGGACTGTTTATACAACTTTTGAATATCATTATATTTTGTTTTCATAGAAGTATTTTTTTGCACTGTAGTTTAAGGTATTGTCCAAATGTATATTAATCCCCTGGTGCGTTCACATCCGTGACAAGCAATAGCTATCCACATAGAGGCCTAGGTATTTCAGTTTGTTTGCCAGATGTATTAACTCAAATACAATAAGTCACTTCTGAAAATTCATCAATCAATCTGATGATGCTTGTAAATTGTAATATTCAATTGATAAAAACGTGGTATAAATTTTAATTAAAGGTAGGTATCCTAGAATCTAGATCTATCATCGAGCATAAATTAAGAGAATAACATTGTAAAGCTGACTCCCCCCTGCATAGAAACTTGCAGGGGGGAGGGGCAGTTATCTCTGCATGCTGCATGCATCTCATTCTAAACACCGTTAATTAACTAATTTCAAAGTATGTAAACGCACCACAAAATGACAAATCAAAACTATTCCTTGATTATTGAATTTTTTTTTTCTATTGGATTGAATTACGTATACTAGATTTTTTACTAAAAGTGCCTAGGACTGTTTAGTTACACCATATGTAATTGTTTTATTATTTTTGTACCTTTTCTGATAATTAACTACTTCTACACTATTCAATATAATTTTATAAATAACTTATACATATTTTACTATTGAGTCTAGTCATATTTATAGAGTTATTGTTACGAAAAGACAATTAAAAGACAATATTTGTAATAAACTTTTATTTATTAGATGTGTTGTTTTATTACAAGTGAAAAGAAAACATTTAGTTCCTCTGTAGGTAACATCTATTATGTAAATTTATTTACATAATAGATATTACCTACAGAGGAACTACAGTAACTGTACAAATACCAAACTAGATTAATAACTAGCTTAAATCTAAAGTAGGCCCTTGAGGCATTGTACCAAGGATGCTGGCGGCATTTCCTCGCTGTATCGCAATGCTGATACGTTGTGTGAGGAAGCCGCCAGCTCTTCGGTCACCAGTTACGTCAACCAGACGCTTCGCTTCTGTTTTATTTCCTTTTTTAATATATCAATATTCTATTTAACCTTTAGGTCGTCAAGGTGATGGAGATGGAACTTACTATACTAAAAATAGTTTGGTTTTGTAATGCAGAATAATAATAGTAATATGACATTACTGGTAACCCAATAACAATATTTAGTCTACATTTTTGATCAATATGGATTATCTAAACTCCTAAACAATGCTCAATAAAAGTAAACATTTCTATGTACTAAATAAATAAAAGCTTACCTATACAAAAATATTCCGTCGTAGCTGTATTTTTCTTGCTGGAAATAAGTCACAGAACGCTTCCGATAGCTGTATTTTCCCGCGGGCTAATCGGAAATGTGAACACGTATTTTGCTAGCTTCAGAGCTGTAGCAATGCTGATGTTACGTTTTGTAAAAACAATGTCTGTGGAATAAATGTTAATACGCCAGTTTTATTTTCATACTCAGGTAAGGTCAATATGGACATATATGGATAAGTGTGGCTTTAGGATAAGTATGGCTAGCCTTGCAAAGTCAGTACGGGTGTATTGACCTTACCAATATATTTTAGGTATTTTCGAGTGTGAAAATATTACAAGCAAAGCTTTTGTATGTTAATTTCCGGACTTACGCGTGACTGAGTAAGTTATACTACTCAAGACAATTCTTTTTAAATATAAGCAAATTCGTTGCGCGCTCGCTATCCTTTCACCTCTCTCGCAAATCGTCAGTAGGTATTAATTGCCATACGGCTTTTAATAAAAAAAATGCTTAAGCTTTCGTTACTCTAAAATAAAACAGTTTCTATTGAGTCCAAATGTGAATTGTCGGTCTCAACAACAATAATTCCACAACTTTCCAATCCGTAACCGTTATAAATTCCACATTATTGCAGATGGTAACTTGTCAAAGTAAACACTGCTTTGTTGCGCTACTTCACGCGCGTCAAGTCACAGGCGGCAGCGGGAGCGGTTAGCGGGCTTGTAGAAGAGTTTATTGTTATAAATTGCACATTATTGCAGATGGTAACTTGTCAAACTCAACACTGCTTTGTTGCGCTAGATCATATGATATGCGTCAAGGCACAGCGGCAGCAGGAGCGGGTAGCGGCTTTAATTCAATTACTACCTATTTGCTTATTGAAATCAGACGCCATCCACTAAGTTAGGGGAGGCCCGGAAAAAAAGCATATGTTAAGGGAAAGTGACAAAATAAAATACAATTATGTAATAAATATTACTCTTTTTCATAAACTTTGGGAACAGCTATAAAAAAAATAAAAACTCATACAATTTCTTCTATTAAAACCACTAAAATCAAAAAGTGTCTATTATCCTTTTTGCCCGCAGGGGTCGGGCAAAACGGATATGCCACTAGGGCAAAAAGGATAACTTAACAATAACACAGTCAGTCTTGGCATTCGTCACAAAAGTAGCTACCTACAACTGCTTATGATGTGCAATTTTCATACGCCCAATTTTGGCATTCGAGACACTTCCTGATTTTAGTGTCGTTGCAAGTTGCAAGGTAATATATGGAATCCCAAATGTTTTTGCGGCAGAATTTATTGACTTTCTTTCTTTTTTTACTAATTTTACAGCTCGCTCTAACGATTTTTCTGACCACGATGTCCTCTCACGCTTTCTTTTGTAATTGAAAATCACCTAAAAAAATATCTGTAATAAAACAGTCTGTAATAATTATCCGTCTTGCCCATATTCGTTTTGCCCATAATACCAATATTAGATCGATCAACAAAATTCAAATGTTATTTGTAGATTGTGAAAAAAACTACTGTCACAATCGTAACTACTATCACAGCGAAAATCGTAACGAAACAGCACAAATTTATTTTTTTCCTCCTCACAACAAACGAGCGCTTACATTGTTTTGATCAAAATGTCATGGCGTCGCCGACCGCATGCCGAATCATGGTGGCAAGTGTCAAAGCGTCATCTATTACCGATTATTTTAAAAATCGATTATTCTTCTTACCCGCATTATGCTTATTTCCCGGGCTTCCCCTACTTGATTAATATTTGTCTTTGAGCTCTATTACCTGCTGGATGTTTGCTACAGCTGCCAAAAGCAAGTATCTACCTAAGTAGGCACCTTCCTATAGATTACCTACATATTCCTTAAAATATGTCTCAAGAGGCCCCTTATTGGTTCTTAGTTATTATTAGTTCGTAGCTGTCAATGTGAATGTGTTAAAACTGTATCTCTTTTGTTCTTTTTCGGTATAACGAAGCACTTTACAAGTTTTCACATTTCATGTTTTCTTAGTTATAAATTCCATTAAACTGTCTAAAAGATTAAAGAGGTGAATATTCCGCTGTCCGGGCCTCACTTGCCCCACACATCATATATCGCCGACTCAGCGGCGCGGGAAACCCCGGCGTTTGGCAAATTCCCGGCCGGTGCCCGGGAAATTCCGCAATTCCCGGACAATCAGACACTGCGTCCCGCAAGACCGCTACTTTACTTTTTAATGGCGTCATGGCGTTTATGTAGACAGTTGAAGTTGTTTAGAGTCGGACCAAGAAAAGTCTGCAGCGGATTTGATAGTCCACGCAGTGCAAGTGTCATTTATACGTCATAATTTCATAGAAGTTTGACGTTTAAAATAACACGTGCACTGCATGGGCTATCAAATCCGCTGCAGACTTTTCATGGACTGACTCTAGTGTAGTTGTGTAGTGTAGTTACTTGTTTTAAACCACGATTTCGTAACTTATCATCAGACATCGTAAATTTTATAGCATTTTTGGTGCAGCGGAGTGGCGTTAATGGAATTGGTATACATAATTCCAACTGAAATGGTAAATTAAGGTTAATATTAACGTAATTAACCATTAGGGTTGAAATTATTTATACCAATTCCGTTAACACCACTCTGCTGCACCGAAAATGCTATAAAATATACGATGATCGCTTATCATAATGACAATTACATGAGAACCCGAGCGGATTCCATATCGATTGCCGTAAATCAAATTCCTTAATTATACAAAATAAGGCCTATTTGGCCTGCCTATATTTTTAAGGTGCAGTGAATTCAGGTCCTTCTCCGAACGTAGCGCGCTGAGCACTAATAATAAGCAGACATCGTAAATTTTTTGGTGCAGCAGAGTGGTATACCTTCTATACATAATTCCAACTGAAATAGTAAATTAACGTAATTAACGCTAATTACTCATTAGGGTTGAAATTGTTTAGTAAACCGGGGATACTTTGATCAATTTTAGAGTTTGGGACCATTTTTTGACGATCCTAATATACGTAAAAATATAACAATCGGTTTTTTCTCTTCTTTTAGCCTGCCAAATAAAAAAAAATTAGGACTTATAATTTTTTCAGAAAAAAATAAAAACAACGTGATCAAAGTTATATTGAGAATGGGGTTACTTTGAAACCACTACTTTTTTTGCTGACAATCTAAAGTATACCCGCTAATAAGCCCGTAAAAATAAAAAAATAAAAAATTGTTAAGTACTTTTTAAGTTATATATATTTTTAAGTTGTGGGGGTTACTTTGATAACATACCAAATGATACAAATTAATAACTTTAAGCGCTTATTAGATCATTTACTATAAATAACGTAGGGGTTTAACTTATCATCGCACTTAGCAACAGATTTTTGAATTGCAAGCTTTTCCGTTTCAGTAAATTTGGTCTGTGCCTTTGATATGTTGCCTTTATACTTATTGTATAAAGTTCTATATAAAATATAGTATGCTTTCCATGGCGCACGAATAGATTTTAAGCCCGCCACTATTTTTTCAAGTGCATCATTGAGTTGTTCTTCTTGGTATTTTTTGTAGTCTCGTTACTCGATTTTTTTTGGTAATCTCTGGCATTGTTTCTATAAAAGAATATGCATTATTATTTATTGTAGAATTAATACCCTGGTGGTCTGGTGGCCTCACGCACGTATGATAATAAACCTAAATCAAAGCCGCAGGATAAAATATAGCCAATTTCCACCCAGAAAGTTAATTCCATACAATAAAAAGGGTAAAATAATGTTTTAAATCAGATAAGCAGTTCCGGAGATCAACTCCTACATACAAACTTATAATTTTACATCCTCTTCCTCTTGCACTGACTCAAACGATACTTATTTATTATATAACTATTGAAAAATATACATTAAAAAATCGTAAGCTGCCAAAATAATTAATGGTGTTACTTTAATATTTTGATCAATTTCACCACGTATAAGTGACCAAAGACACCCCGACTCATGGATTCCCCGGCTACGTGCGCATGTGTAGGTTGTCGAATTCGGGTATTTTTTTATAAAGTCACGAATAAACACTGATTAACCTAAGACACTATAACATTACATGTTTAATACATTTGGCACAAATACAGTCAAAGTTTTTCAACCAAGAAAACCAGGAAGAAAAGCGTACCCGCCATTAATTTTTTTTTTCTACACGATATATTAATAATTACACTCGCATCCGATTACTACGTGGTTAAGCAAGTATCAGTGTTGCCAATAAAGAAAAAATAACTGCGAAGGTATTTTTCAATTCGTTAAAACAAGCACTTTAGTAGCGGAGGGAAGTTGTTATCAAAGTCGACCCGCAAATCAAAGTAACCCCGGTTTACGGTACCGTATTATTATTCCGTTAACACCACTCTAATTAGGCGAAGAAAGCTATACAACTCTAAAATCCTCACGTATATCACCTGGAATTTTGAACTAAAGGTTAAAACTTTTCCCTTCTCAGAATTAGGCCAATATTTAAAAGCATATTTTACTCACTAAGAAATTCATGACATTTTAAATTAGTTTCTCAAAGTTCAGTAAAGGTACGCTTTAGTATTGTGAATTAAGGGCGGTAGGGCTAAAATTATAAACGAGTTTTTGACGTAAGACATGAAAGGCTAACTTCTAATTGTAATGGCTCCTCTTCACCATCGGCAATGATGGTCCATTACACAATGGGCGACGATTCCATCGTGTGGGCACACGCGCAATCATGCCGCCACTTCCCGAAATGTTTGCCCGAAAACCGACAGAATGGCGATTACGCTCCATCGTCGCCGATCTTGGGCCACTGTAGGCCAACAAGCCCTCAACACGACTGCAATTGCCCATCATGGCCAATGGTATAGAGCAGCGATCGGCAACCTTTAACAGCCAAGGGCCACATAGCAGTTAACGAAGTGGACGCGGGCCGCACTTTGTGAATATTTATGACTTTATCAGACATTGTCATTTGTCAATATTACATACAAAGTAGCCAGGGAGGCTCGCGGGCCGCGGGTTGCCGACCGCTGGTATAGAGGAGCCATTACAATTACATATTTTATGTGCATTTGTTTTGTTACAATTTATAACATGACATATTTATTTCGTACTGTAAAATGGGGTGAGTAGGGTCAAAACTGAAATTCAAACCTCGATAACATTTCAATTTTTACATATGAAAACTGAATGGTGTATATAATAAGTGTTCCGGACGTTTGTATTTTAGTTTTTATTTTATTTTGGGTAGTTCCATTTCATAATTTTGACGATAAAGAGGAAAACCCACCTCACCCCGTAGTGCCTCGTATTTGGGGTGAGAGGGGTTTTCATACAAAGGTGATTTTGGAAGATTGTTGGATCGATTTTTTTTTATTATGCGTATTACTATAGCTCCATTTTAAATTGGAATACATTATTTTTGTAGCAGTAGCCTTAAAATCCCTTCTCACCCCCCTCTCAAACCTTCTCTCCCCATTCATAACCCACCTCTCCCCGCGAAACCTACTCACCCCGTTTTACGGTACGACATGAATTCTAAATCCACTGTCAATAATACCTAAATGGTGGGCGGCTGTCTAGAGGACAAAATAAAATATTACGCATTGATTTAAAAGAATAAATAAAGCCTTTTCAAGCTGATGAGGTAAAACCAAAGTTTTCTAGTGAATTCATTCGGGTTCAATATAATTCTTAGGAGAGAGATATATCTACTTCTGTATCTATAATAATTTCACCGAACATCTTCAAAAGTAATAAACAGTTATAGGTATGTACTTAAGCCATTATAAATGCTTTGAGAGTTTCGGATACTCTAACCAACAATACCTCATATGCAATTTGAACAGAATTCGAACCTAGCACCATTCGCAGTCTCAACTAGTGCTGTGACCTTGTCCGGGAATATTGCTTTATTTGGGAAAGTATCAAAATAAGGCTTAATAGTATATATCCGGTCGAATGGCTGTCGCTTTCATTAAAAATAGTTAATGCCTGCGTTAACTCTTGTGCTCAGGTTACCGAGTGGACCCCCTTAGCGCCACTTGCACCATCCCATTAACGGCGTTAGTTAACCGGTTAAACCATTAACCCAGTGTCAAATTGTACTGGTAACCACCGGTTAGTGGGATGGTGGAAGTGGCGCTTGGTGCGTCGTGGCAAAAAGCTAGGACAACGCTTGGAAAATCAGCACGGATATCATGGTCGCATTTTTATCACTTGTTCACTTTCATAATTGTTAGAACGTGACAGGCATGGTGACAGATGATAAATAGGCGACCATATTAGCCTTGCAGGAGAAGACTGTTAATTCCATGTTGACGTGTAAAAGTGCCCTGGTAGCCTATTTGTTGAACAAATGTTGATGATTTAGATTTAGATTTCTTTATTTCAAGATGAAAATTACCCTATAAATTTGCTACATTCGTCATTCGTATGTTTGATTTATTTAGATTTGACCTTAGAGTACACTCCCTTTTAGGTATACCTAATCACTTCCCGAGTTAGACTGCTCCAGATTCGAGCGAGAGGATTCTTTGCTGTGATATATTAGGACTAGTATCCTTCTGCTGTTGCTGTCTGCATTTATATTATATTGCAAGGTGTGCAATATTATCTATATTGCCAGCTTGCCAATATTGGTTGTGTACTGGCACATCACTGTTCTGAACCGATCGCATTGCTCACCGCGTGAGTTCGTATTCAGACCAAACTTTAGGGGCTGGATTATTCCGAATGCAAGGCTTACCGAACCAATATGATGTAATGCATGCATTGTTCTACTATTCTATGTACCTATAGGTACAAGGTGGGGTAAACTAACTTTAACTAAATCATATATATAGGTAGGTATTCCTGATAGTATAGGTAACGTTTAACTATACACTAGGTATACAGTAATCCACATAAGTAGATACAATTTGGAGTATTCGTTGTCGATATCGTTGTCCACATTTTACGAGACGGTTTTGTGCGATAGAAGTCACAATTAGATATTAGTTCCTTAAGCTTCATGAAATGAAAAGTAACTTTTAGTTATCTGCGGGCGTATGACGCGGCTTAGTTAGTACAACTAAAGCGGAATAGCGGTACTCTTATCTGCCCCTATCTTATGATACCTTTTTAGGTCTCTAGTCTATGCCTTAATTAGGTACCGTAAAACGGGGTGAGTAGGATTCGCGGGGAGAGGTGGGTTATGAATGGGGAGAGAAGGTTTCAGAGGGGGCTGAGAAGGGATTTTAAGGCTACTGCTACATAAATAATTATTCCAATTTAAAATGGAGCTATAGTAATACGCATAATAAAAAAAAAACGATCCAACAATCTTCCAAAATCACCTTTGTATGAAAACCCCTCTCACTCCAAATACGAGGCACTACGGGGTGAGGTGGGTTTTCCTCTTTATCGTCAAAGTTATGAAATGGAACTACCCAAAATAAAATAAAAACTAAAATACAAACGTCCGGAACACTTATAATATACACCATTCAGTTTCCATATGTAAAAATAAAATGTTATCGAGGTTTGTATTTCAGTTTTGACCCTACTGACCCCATTTTACGGTACCTACTGTTCAGAGCAGTAGCGAGCCCAGCGCACCCGAACAATTGAGCGATGTTCTAGCTACAGTAATAGATTATCGCATAAGTCAGCCGGACTAACAGTGCAACTGGGTCATAAACAGCAATTAGGTTCGTCTGTCCTGTTGACGCAGTTGTTGACGGTTCAACCTAATCCAAAGTAATGGCGCATAAAGTCAAATTTTGTTTGATATAAATAGCGTAAATATGTATATGCACAATCTGTTAAACTATTGTTCACAGAAGTGACTAATCTTGTTTTAAAATCTGCAAGGCTATGATGGTCGACTGTATAAATGATATGGCTGGATAAATGATGATAAAACGGACATTTTATCCAGTTTTTATTGATTTGTCGTCTTTTCCACTTTTGACAGCGATAGTCGTTAAACGATTAACTGCATAACATGGTCGTTGGATAATATGTCATTTGTCTACATTTCCAACTTAAACTTAGTGGATAAGTGGATAAGTTAAATGATATAAATGTCACTTGTCTAGATTTATACAGTTTTATAACATTCATACCGTTTTGTCCACTTAGACAACAATACACGGTAAGTGGCTACAATTGTTGGATAAGTAGACATAAAGTCGATTTTTGACGGCTAGCCTTTGATTAATTTATCGTAGTGCTCACTGGGTCACGATAAGCGCAGTTAAGAAGCTGTGATTAGTCTTAACTTAATTGATTAATTTGTGTTACGAAAATTAACTATGTAAATTGTATTGTATTGTATTTATTGTACTTAAATCGTACACATATAAGTCTATAGCATTCGCTAACACACTTTCATGCATCTAACTTAAATAGAAATGGCTTAACTGTGGTAACACAATGGAAGCAATTAACTTTGGACTAATTACAGGTGCTTAACTATGTACAAATTTTTTGCAATTCACTCATAAGTCATAAGTGCTCTTGTGGTATATAAGTGGTGAAAAATGCAATTTCTTGAAGTTAAAATATAAGTAGGTAAGTATCTGTTTTTTTTCTTAAATATAATATATACAATTTGAACTTTGAATTAAATTTGAATTTACATATAACATTATCAATACGTACATTATTTTAAGGTATTGCAAGATTATAATATCATTTCTTCTTGGCAGCTGCTGCTAGTTATCGAAGAAAAATAGCATAGATAACTCCAACGACGGGCCATTAAGGGCTACATGCAACCCATTTGATATGCCCAGCGAGGATTTTCAGCACATATATATAGTGCGCAAAGAATTGGCACTCTATTTGTGTGCCAAACTCGACGCTGACCTCAAGCCTCAACATGGCGATGGATTGCGCCGCACATTTTAAAGTAAAGATACTCGTATTATGTTGCACTATTCCTCAAATCATTCTTGTCACCTTATTTAATAACGACATACCAACTTACAACTCTTTGTTTTAGGTTCTAACATCACTGCATCTACTGGCTGACGGTAGTTACCAAAGAGGAACTGGACAAGACCATGGAGAAGAAGTAGGAATAGTTGAAGTTGGAGAAGTTAGAGAAGTTGAAGAAGTTGGAGAAATCGAAGTTGAAAAACTTGAAAAACTTGGAGAATTTGAAGTTGAAGAAGTTTAAGTTGAAGAAGTTGAAGTTCAACAAGATGAAGATGTTGGAGAAGTTGAAGAAGGTTAGGAAGATAAAGAAGATGGAGAAGTTAAAAGTTGCTTTTTATTTATTCTCCATACAAACTTGCACCCCCATGTCATCTCTTTTTCACCCTTAAAGGTAGGTATGGCAAATAAAATTGGTCACAAATACATAAATATTCTTTATCTCTTACGAACTTTTAAATGATAAAAGGCAAGTCCCATTTCAAGAAATTATTGAACCCCTATACAATTTTCTACCCCTTGTTTACACCCTTAAGGGATGATTTCGGGGATTAAAACTATTCTATATCCTTCCCCACAACTCAAACTATCACCATACCAAATTTCATTTAAATCGGTTCAGCGGTTATTGATTACCCATACAAAATTCCATCCCCCTTTTCGCCCCCTTAAGGGGTGAGTTCTGAGATAAAAAGTACCCTATGTCCTTCCCCGGGAGTCAAACTACCCCTATACCAAATTTCAACTAAATCGGTTCAGCGGTTTAAGCGTGAAGAGGTAACAGACAGACAGTCAGACAGACAGACACACTTTCGCATTTATAATACTAGCTTTTGCCCGCGACTTCGTCTGCGTGGAATTAGTGACAGCAGCTAAAGTAGGTATAGCGCCTGGATAATGCTAATAGCAATTATTCAATTCGCGCATTGCTTACTTCAATTATTAGGTAATTCATTAAATCTTTCAATTCCACCCCCCTTTGATTTTTTCCTTCCTTCCTTTGATTATTTCCGACATAAAAACTATCCTATATATGTCCTTCCCCGGGACTCAAACTATCTCTATACCAAATTTCAACTAAATCGATTCAGCCGCTTAAGCGTGAAGAGGTAACAGACAGACAGTCAGACAGACAGACAGACACACTTTCGCCTTTATAATACTAGCTTTTGCCCGCGACTTCGTCAGCGTGGAATTATTAATTTAGGTACGTAGCTATTATTTTATTCAATCTGCGTTTTGTTGATTCCCCATACAAACTTCAACCCCCCTTTTTCTTAAAGAGTGATTTCTTGAATGAGTAGCAGTGGTGGCCGAGTGGAAATGACGTCCGGCTTTCAATCCGGAGGTTGCGGGTTCAAATCCTGGCTCGTACCAATGAGTTTTTCGGAACTTATGTACGAAATATCATTTGATATTTACCACTAGCTTTTCGGTGAAGGAAAACATCGTGAGGAAACCTGCATACATCTGCGAAGAAATTCAAAGGTGTATGTGAAGTCCCCAATCCGGGTTGGGCTAGCGTGGGGACTATAGCCTAAGCCCTCTCGCGCATGAGAGGAGGCCTGTGCCCAGCAGTGGGACGTATATAGGCTGAATTTTTAAATTTTTATTCTTAAATGAAAACTACCCTTGGTCCTTCCCCGGGACTCAAACTATCTCCATACCAAATTTCGACAAAATTCTGCACCAGCGCCGGTCCTACACCGCGCGGGCGGGACAGTTCCTATTGACAATGTTTGATGTGCAGTTGTTGTTAAGTCCCCATACAAAATTCCACCCCTTTAAGGCATGAAATGGTAGGCCCGTATTTTTTACGTTTATGCAAATAACTGACGGTCTTTCCACCGCTATACAACCGGCTGACGGTTTTTTTTATTTATAATAGCGTATTTATAATAGCATCTAAACTATCATCTGGCAAAGTATCAGTAGGCGATGATTGAAAAAAATTTTTTTTTACATGTTTATGTGATCAACTGACGGTCTTTCCACAGCGATATAACCGGCTGACAATTTTTTAATTCACGATAGCATCTAAGGAACTATCATCTCAGACAAAGTATGTATTAAGCGGGAGGCGATGACTGACGATATTTGCTCCTGCCGCAACATATAGGGCTAGTATAAGGTGACGCTTACGGGAAAGGGGCTGTGACCCCTCGCTCTGGTTCTTTCCTTGTCCAAAAAATATCACTGGCCATTTAGCGAGGTAATGCTGCCAGTATTTTTGGCACATTACGTCCGGGGTATAATCAGAGTGGGGGGTAATATTGTATTTGTTAAGTCATTTAGTTTTACTTATTACTAGAAGATGTACATATTATTCGCTGGGTCGGAGAACCACGAATCGATCGCAACGCGCACTGTGGCCCAAAAAGAAACTTTCGGCAGACCAACTGTCACTTTTTACTAGCGAGGTTTACCTACGTATCCGTGCATTTAAAGTAATAATAATAAATAAAGCACCAGCTTCCATTATTAACTTTAATGCTGACTCTCCCTTCAATTCCAACATGTAACGGCAAAGGATTACACGTAATTTTCTTTGCAGGTGCATACATTTCTTCAAAGTAGGTATTTCCCTTTTGAGTTATTTTCTTTGGCGAACTGTCTGGCACTAGGTCTGCCCAATTGCTGCTCTTCACTGGTTTTTGGGAAGTTTTCTTAGTAGTTGATGTAGTATATCAGAGCCGCGATATGTTTACTCCTAACGTACACGCAATCACATTTTCCACTCGTAACATAACGACTAGAATCAATCTGTAAAAAATAAATTATTTATTTATTTTCTATTATATTATTACATTCATGGATCATAATATTATGTATGTACTACGTCAAAGATCGCAAAAACAGAAAAAAACAGCTTACATTCAAGGATGTTTGTCACTGAAGTTTGACGAATTAGGTACACGAGCTTCAATGGTGTGGCTCTTATGATGTTATGATCTTCACATTTGATTTCTTTTAGGTACATCTTGCACATGTTAAGCCAAAACTTATTATTATCCTTTTGGAAAAACACGAAAAGTCTGCATTATTAACGACACTACAGTCATATCTAATACCTTTAAACGAGTAATTCTTGGATATTTATTTATTTATATGTATATATATTTCGGGGATCTCGGAAACGGCTCAAACGATTTCGATGAAATTTGCTATATGGGGTTTTTCGGGGGCGCAAAATTGATCTAGCTAGGTTTTTATATGTTTTCCGAGCATAGCTCGGTCTCCCAGATATTAGTTACTTATATGAAATGCGTTATTCGATTTTTATTTCTTTACTTCTCGTAAAGTCAGCCATGAGAAAGTCCGTGTGTGTGTTCTACCTGAAATTTATTGATTGTGCCATTTGTGCCATTTTAGAGGGGAAATGAAGATTTACATGTTCGAACAGAATATATGTAAATTACAATATTTCATTGAAATTATTTGTTCTCTTCGTAATGACAGCCAGCCATTTGACATTTCAAAGTCCGCTGTCATATCGCACCCAGCGAATAGGTTATGTTTTATTTTCAAATAAACGATTTCTTTTTCTAAACTGCAACATTCCTAACTGTAGGTACATCGGTGGACCTTATTTCAAAAGGCATACAGTCCACCGATGTGCAGTTAACAGTGTGGGTGATTGTACAATTCTGCCGTGCTTATAACAAGAGCAGTAGAGTCAGACCAAGAAAAGTCTGCAGCGGATTTGATAGCCCACGCAGTGCAAGTGTTATTTTAAACGTCAAACTTCTATGAAATTATGACGTATAAATAACACTTGCACTGCGTGGGCTATCAAATCCGCTGCAGACTTTTCTTGGTCCGACTCTAACTCATTTTGAAGTGTCATTCAATTGGATACTTTGTACTTGTACAATATGTTCTACAATTGAAAGAGATTTCAAAATGAGTTACTGCTCTTAATAAGTACGGCAGAATTATTTATTTGATTTTGTCAGATCACCGTATTTTAGGTTATAAGGTCGACTACTGTCCTTAAAATTTTGTATGACATTACAAGCAAATATCAGCAATCGTGAATTAAGTATTATAGCCGAGTCTACTTTAGTCCGATAATGTAGCTTATTTCAAAGACTATGAACTCTAAGTACTAGAAATAAAGTAGATTTTGCGACATGATAAAGACGGTTAAATTTGAGGCGATGGAATAAAAGATTCACTTTAAAAAAACCTTATATAAACTCAATTAGAATCTATATTTCAAAATCTTAAACCATGGATAACTTTTAACTATCAATGCCACATGTGCATAAGTGGTGATAGCATGTCATTTAGCCAACTATTCATTAAAATACGCTTTTAAGTAAACTTGTTTAGAATTGATTTTTCAAAAGCTCAAACTATAGATTAATTTAACTGTCAATGACATATCTAGATAAGTGGTAGAATGTGGTTTAACCATCTTTTCTTTAAAATACACCTTAAGTCGTCGAGTTTAAATATGATTTTTCAAAACCTCAAAACATGTCACGTTATCATTAGTCACATATACGTTATCCTCGCGAACTATTAATTAAAATACGCTTTAAGTAAACTTGTTTAGAATTGATTTTTCAAAAGCTCAAATCATGGATAAGTTTTAACTCTCAATGACATATGTGGATAAGTGGTAGAATGTGATTTAACCATCTTTTCTTTAAAATACACCTTAAGTCATCGAGTTTAAAATTGATTTTTATAAAGCTCAAAACATATCACGCTATCATTAGCCACTTATACGTTATCCTCGCGACTTTTTACCGAATTATATCATTTATCAGATAGTCGTCATATCATGCATTAAATGATTAATGATATGGTGACAAAACCATCATAGCCGTCCTGTGCATGATTCAATTTCCCTCGGTCTCCCCTACCTATACATAAATTGTGAAATTTCTATAACATGAGTGAAGAGATTAAATCTCGTCCAATAATAATAATTGCCTCACGCAATACGCTCATACAGACCATGGTATAATAATATACTCCGCCTGGTACTCCATTCCCGTCTTTTCTAGGTCACCTAACTGACACGGGCTTACGTCATCATGCGACAGCGCTATATGATAATATGCGATAGCGCTATATATAGCGGCCATGTTGTTGTGACGTAGCCCCGTGTCACTCTGGGAATGGAAGACCATGTTTTATTAGACTATGATACAGACCAACTAAGTAAGCTCACTTATTCGCGAAATAGGATGCTCTGAGCAAATTGTTTTCGCAAATCGACGCGCAACTTACACTAACTCCTATCTTAATCAAACCTTGCACACTAAAGTTTACCTTAAGTTAAGGAACATTCGGTTTAAATTTTAATGAGTGTGGAGCTTAAGATAGGGTTTTGACTGCGTTGTTTCAGAAAATACCCTTAAACAAATCGGATTGTGCTCATTCCATGAGAAATAACTTGGATTCCTTGCTGTTTATTTATCCTGTAATATGATACGTCGTCGGGAACCTTTGGTACTGGGTTCAATTCCGACGAATGTAAATGGAGATTTCATTTCCTTAATTTAATTTCCTACCAGTTTGGAAAAAAATAATACCAATGGGTGTTGTCAAGTGTAGGTATGGTGCGGGAATGAGAAGACGGATTTGAGTCGAAAATTGCCAAAAATGCGAGCGAACGGTATACGTGTGTGCTTCGTTAAGGTGCAATGGCGACTAGAGGTCAAACGGTGCACACATGCATACCACTTCCTTCACATTTCGCTTTATTATAAAAAAACTGTTTCCTTAACTAGGTTCACAGATGGCGCTACAGGTAAGTTACTTTAGAATATTTATATTAATGTTTTTACATGATAAGTATGTATATATAAAACTATTATTATTTATAGTAGATTTTAAGTATCTAGCTGTTTTTATGGAAGTTCTTAACAAGGTATTTCGAGCCTTATCCCACACAGGTACATATGAGTTTTCTAGCGTCAACATCCTCCCCCCTAGTGCAGCCCTAGCTGCACTCATCTCCCATGGGAACCAGTGCGACGCGTGTGGCAGGTCGTTTCAGTGTTGCAGATTTTGTTCTCACTGTAACTACCCTTACTCGGCCGTCTTTGCCTGCGAATGTCTCTTCTATTACGCCTCGTGGCCATACATTTCTGGGGCCGTCAGGGTCAACTATTAACACAATGTCTCCCACCTGTAGCGGCCTCACTTCTTGGTTCCACTTGGTTCGTGGTATCATTTCGGGTAGTACTTCCTTGACCCATCTCTTCCAGAACATATCCGCAAGGCGTTGCGCTATGCGCCATTGCTTACGCAGGAAGAACTCTGAGTCGTTGAATGCTCCCGGCACTGGGAGCAGGGAAGATGAGCCAATCAAGAAGTGATTTGGTGTAATAGCTTCTTGACTCCCCGGCTCAACGGCAACGTGGGTCAAAGGGCGACTGTTCATTATCCCCTCCACCTCAGCTATTAGAGTAGCGAGAGTCTCGTCGCGGGGCGCACGCTCTTTAAGGATTACTCTAAGAGATCTCTTTGTAGCTCCGATTAGTCGCTCCCAGGCGCCTCCCCAGTGGGGACTGAGAGGAGGGATAAACGTCCAGTTTATATCGTGTGCCGCTCCTACTTTCTTCAGTGCCTCGGTGTCGATGTCCTGAATTGCTCGTTTTAATTCAATGTCGGCCCCGCGAAGATTAGTGGCGTTGTCAGAGTAAAGGCAATACGGCCAGCCTCTTCTGGCTGCCATACGACGCAGAGCCATTATGAGAGAATCTGACGTGAGTGAACAGACTATTTCTATATGTACTGCCCTCACTGTCAAGCAAGTAAATAATACAGCGTACCTCTTCTCCCTGCGTCTCCCGACGGTAACTTCCATTGGGCCAAATAGGTCGACGCCGCAATGCGTAAAAGCACGCTGGTGGTGTGCCATACGGGCTGCAGGTAAATCGCCCATTCTGGGAACCTGGGGCTTTGCTTTTCGAAGTCTGCATAGCATACACTGGCTTGATATGTATTTTACAGTAGGTCGTAGTTTTATGAGCCAATATTTTTGCTTTAATTCGTTCACCACAGTCTCCTGATTTCCGTGGGCTGCTTGAATATGATAATGTCTGGCAATTAATCTTGATACTTGGTGGCGGCCATCCAAAATGACAGGCTGCTTGGTTTCCGCGGGAATTTCGGTAGCTGCACCAATTCGCCCACCAGCACGCAGAACGCCATACTCATCTAGGAACGGCGATAGTTTGATTAGCTTACTGCTTTTTTCTATATTTTTAAAGGTTTTTAGTGCAGCCAATTCTTTTCCGAATGTGTCTTGCTGGGCTTGGCGTATTATTAGACTCTCTGCCTGTTTCATGATGTCGTACTCAGTCTGCTCAGGTAATCTTCTGCACTTGTTCACGAATTTTATGACGGTCGACATAGCTCCTAAAAGACGCCGCCAGGATGAAAATCTGCCAGGATCTGGAACCGGTAAATCGCTGTGGCAGGTCTCGTCTATGGTAAGTACTCTCTCTAGATTTGCTTCATCCACATCGTCAAGGTTTTCAGATGTGGATGGCCATTCGTTGGTGTGTAAGTATAGAAAAGCTGGACCCCTGAACCATTCACTGTTTGCCTCTAATTTGTACGCGTTTGTTTTGGTCGCTGCATCTGCTATATTCATACTTGTAGGAACGTAGTACCACTCTGATATTTTACTTAGCGAGTCAATTTCTCCCAGTCTGTTCGCGATAAACACTTTGTAGTTCCTGTTTTCGTTTCTTATCCAGTGAAGAACTGTTGAAGAATCTGACCAGAAAAAACGTGCGGTAGGTTTAATTCTGTGTTCATTTTCTATGACTGTTGCTAAGCGACACCCCAGCACCGCAGCTTGGAGCTCCATACGAGGTACAGTCACCGTAGATTTAATTGGGGACACACGGCTCTTGCTGGCAATAAAAGCAACCCGTATGCTGTTATTGTTGTCGACTATACGCCAATAAGCAACGCATGCGTAGGCGCTCGGTGAAGCGTCGCAATAAACGTGTAGCTGCAGTGTGTCACCTTGGGTGGGGCTGAGGAAATACCACCTAGGTATTTTCAAGTCCTTGATAGTCTTCATTTGAGTTATCCATTCACGAAAGGCAGCAAATAATTGTTCAGGTAGTTGGTCGTTCCAGTTGATGTTTAATTTCCATGTCGCTTGTATAATTATTCTTCCTTTTATTGTGAAAGGTGCAAGTAGGCCGTATATGTCAAAAATAGACATGACAATGCGAAGCACTTCTCGCTTCGTAGGCACTTGCTTAAATGACAATATCTCATCAGGAATACGCTTGAGCGACATATCAAAGCCGAGCGAGTCGATAACGGGATTCCATAACAATCCCAACGTTCGCTCGCAAAGGTTTTCGCCACCGATTTTAAACCTTATTGCGCTAGGGCTCAAGGTCTCAACTGGCATATGACTTAATATTTCCGGTTTGTTGCATGTTAAATTTCTCATTTCAAATCCGCCATCGTTGTGGATTTTCAAAACATCATTGATAATTTTGACAGCTGTTTGTTCGTCGTCGTGGCTATCCAAGTAGTCGTCCATATAATGGGATTTAATTATAGCGTTCACGGCGTCAGGCATGTCAGCTTCGAAACGTTGTGCGTTTTTATTTTTAATAAATTGTGCAACGAACGGTGAGCAGTTCGCACCAAAAATCAAAGCCGTCATGGCGTATGTCTTCACAGGCTCTGAGGTACTTTCGCGCCATAAAAACCGCAGCGCGTTCTGATCTTCCTCTCTAATCCTTATTCGAAGAAACATGTCTTTAATGTCTCCGGCCCAAGCGATGGAACCCTCCCTGAACCGGAACATAATTCCCAAAAGCGATTGAAGTAAATCTGGACCTTGCAATAAAAAATCGTTCAAGCAATGTCCGCCAGAGGTCGCTGCAGAGTCGAAAACAACCCTTAATTTCTTTTTATTTGGATTATCAATTCCAAAGTGAGCCAAATTCCATATGCGTCCCGTAATTGTGCAAGTGTTTACTTCTCGAGCGTACCCATTGTTAAACAAATGGTTTATTCTTTCACGATAGCGGGAAAAATAATCCACATCTTTTTTAAATTTTCTTTCGAGGCAAAGTAATCTTCTTAAGGCCATAGAATGCGATTCCGGCAGGGCTGCATCAGATTTCCATGGCAAGCCAACTTCCCATCTTCCATTAACTAGCTTGGCAGTGTCTTCGAGAATTGAAATCGCCTGTAACTCGTCTTTGCTCTGTCGAGGTTTCGTAGTAACACCGATTGCCTCCAGTTCAAATGAATGACGTACCATCATAGTTAAGTTTTTTAGGGCTTCATTTTCCTCTTGTGATTCCCAATTATCAATATTACGAACAGATGTGACAGTTTCCGGATAGCAAGTGTTGATATTGTAGACCTTATGTTGTAAATAATTCGCACTATCTATGCACGACGGCAACAGCTGATAAGACATAGGCAATGAGTCAGCGCGGGCCGCGGGGGCGGGGGGTGCAGGCGCCAGGTGATGCAGTGGCTGCGCTCGCGTTGATAAAAGTGCTGCGTCATTCCGTAGCCGGCCGGCGGGCGCAGCGCATATGTTACCATGGACACACCAGCCGAGCGGTGTGCGTGAGAGATAAGGCTTATTTTTGCTTCCACGTATTATTGTAACAGGTTCAATTAGATGATAATGGTCCTGGCCAATTAACAATTGTGGTTTAACGTCGACGTGCAATACATATTGCTTATAGTCTTTTAACTGTTCGTAGCTCTCAAATTTAACACTAGATAGTTTTTGTACTGCCAAATCAAGATCACTCATTTTACGCGCGCACAGATCGAATGATTCACCTGTGTTATTTGTAATGGTTAAGTTTACGATTTCACTTTTGCACTGTAATTCTGTATTTTTCCAAGCGCCTTGAACTTGTAACGTTTTACTGTAGCCGCGCAAGCCCAATGTGTCGGCGAGATCAGCTGATACCAGAGATATCGATGCCGCGTCATCAAGTAGCGCGCAGGCTCGCTTGCTTCCATTAGGTCCGTGCACCACTAATGATACTACTTTCAATAGCACTGTCTTGTTATTATTGTTTATGTTATTTACATAATCACTTAAGTCCGCGGTTTCAGTCTGGTTAGATTGTACGGCAAATTCACTGTCAATAAAGTTAACATAGTTCTCACTTAAACCATTCTTGTTTTTTGGAAGCCAATGTAGTAATTTATGATGATCCTGGCCGCAGTCATCCACGTTGCAGGCCGCGGCGGGGCAGGTTTGCTTATCATGCTGCGATATTAAGCATTTAAAACATAATTTGCTAAAACGTACATAACGCCAGCGATCGCGCCGCATCGCTCGCTTGAACCGTGGACAGTCTGGCAGTTGGTGGCTAGATATTTTACAGAAATTGCATTTTTCTGTGTCAGTCATTAGTAGAACAGGGTGTTGGGTACCTCGTCGCTCTTCATGCTGTTTTTTATTCTTATCAGCTTGACTGTAAATGTGAGACACTCCTGCTGAGGCAGCCTTTACAGCCTCTAGCTCTAAAAAATCCGATAAATGTTCGAACTTTGACCTTTTACTTTCATATAAATGTTCGTACACGTAGTCACCCCACCGATTTATAAGGACACTTGGGCACTTAGACAGCACGGTGTTTATTAGCTCCGGGCTCCGTAAATAATCAGCTTGATCAATTGAGCGAGCAGTTACTGCAAAGTTTTTTATTTTTGTAGCAAAAACAACAATTTCATTGTGGTAAGCTTGAGATAGCGGTTGCAGTTTCTTGATCTGGTTGACTATTTTGTTAATAATCACTTCCGGGTGTCCAAAACGAAGTCCGAGGGTCTGCATGATAATCTTTGGATCAGTTTTGCCGCTGAGCATCGATACAACTGCCTCCTTAGCATCGCCACGTAAACATTTGCGCAAACGGCCTACGTTTTCTGAGTCACTGAATTTACAGCGCAATGTTGTCTCTTCATAAGCATCTTTAAATTGCAGCCATTCCATGGGGTCTCCGAAGTACAACGGCAAGTCCTTAGATGTTACCAACCTGGCTACTAGTTCAGGGCTGTGGGCTTTTGAAGTTGAGGCACTAATAGCACTTTGCAGAGCGTTAGCTAATTTTTCGATGTCGCTCGGATCACGCGAAGACTGCAGTGATGCTGTCCGAACTGCTGGCTGCGGAGTTGGCTGAGTGGCAGGTTGCGGAGCCGGCTTGGTCGGTGGCTTGTCGGTGCTGCCGGCGGCGGCGGCCGGGAAGTCGGCGCGAGCGGCAGCGGTGACCGGGAAGTCGGCGCGAGCGGCGGCGGCGGCCGGGTAGTCGGCGCGAGCGGCGGCAGCGGCCGGGTAGTCGGCGCACGGCGCGCTCGGGTTATCGGCGGGGACGGCGGTCGGCTCGCCGTTAACGTAGCTGGTGGTTTCGAGTTCTTGATGTGGTTTTTGTTCTGTAACGTGATCACTGCGCACGAGCCATTCTTCAACTTTTTTATAGCTGGAGCTAGCAGAACGATGAGATCTGTCACTTCTATTTGATTGCACTTCCAGAGCTGCGATCTCCAAAGCTAATTTTTTATCGACTAGTTCTTTGTCGATTCTAGCCTTACACTCTGCAGCCTCTAGTTCTAACTGCATTTTTCTAGCCATAAAAACCGACGAGGATACCGATTTATTACTGCGCGGAGGTTGCGGCTTCACCAGGTCTTTCTTGGCTTCCATATTATTTTCCGATTGCTGCTCAGGCATAGGCTGGGGTTGCTGAGCTGACGGTTCTCCGTTATTCTCCACTAGCTTGGAAGATGCTTCATTCTTCATGCGTCGCGTTTGAATAACACTGCGCGGCGGACTGGACATCTTTCAACTAGTCCTGCTTACAGGTTCTGTTCCCGTGATCCGGTTCGAAGGACCACTTTGTCAAGTGTAGGTATGGTGCGGGAATGAGAAGACGGATTTGAGTCGAAAATTGCCAAAAATGCGAGCGAACAGTATACGTGTGTGCTTCGTTAAGGTGCAATGGCGACTAGAGGTCAAACGGTGCACACATGCATACCACTTCCTTCACATTTCGCTTTATTATAAAAAAACTGTTTCCTTAACTAGGTTCACAGATGGCGCTACAGGTAAGTTACTTTAGAATATTTATATTAATGTTTTTACATGATAAGTATGTATATATAAAACTATTATTATTTATAGTAGATTTTAAGTATCTAGCTGTTTTTATGGAAGTTCTTAACAAGGTATTTCGAGCCTTATCCCACACAGGTACATATGAGTTTTCTAGCGTCAACAGGTGTACAATTTCCATTTGTGTATTTTGATTAGTAATTTATTTTTTAGGGGTTTTTGAAGGCATGTATTGTTGAATTAAGAACCCATCAACGTGCACACTAGCGCCACTGCTAAATGCGTGATTATTTAAATTTAACGACAGGTATTTAAAAAAGGGGGCCGCTACGTACTGTAGTTTGTATTTAAGTACCTTTTGAATACATCAAACTAGTTTTTAGGGTTCCGTACCCAAAGGGTAAAACTGGACCCTATTACTAAGACTCCGCTGTCCGTCCGTCCGTGCGTCTGTCACCAGGCTGTATCTCGTGATCTGGTGATAGCTAGACAGCTGACATTTTCACAGATGATGTATTTCTGCTGCCGCTATAACAACAAATACTAAAAACAGAATAAAATAAAGATTTAAGTGGGGCTCACATACAACAAACGTGATTTTTGACCGAAGTTAAGCAACGTCGGGCGGGGTCAGTACTTGGATGGGTGACCGTTTTTATAGATAATGGTACGGAACCCTTCGTTTGCGAGTCCGACTCGCACTTGGCCGGTTTTTATGTTACTGGATTCGTCAATCTATGAACTCAAAACAAAAACGGCCGTTTTAACTTTGGACGCATAGATCGACGAATCTTTCTTTACTTATATTACTCTATGTTCGCACGCAGCTCGGTATATCAGAATACCGATTTCATTAAGTGCACGGTTAGCGTCACCAACAAACTTTCAGCGAACTTCAGCCACTTCAGGCGAGTACGGGAATAATTAGAAATTCATTTTAATTAAAAGCGAAATCAATACGGGTAATTCGCGGTAAAGGTCTCATCTACGAGAACAGTTGGATATTAAAATATTAGGCTGTGTTTTCTGGAGCGTTTTACAAAAATGTCTATTAGGTCGTACTCCCATCTCAAATGCCGGCAACACAAATAAATTCCCTTTTATTTCCCTTGTAAAATGCGGGCACCTAACCTCCCATCTAATTACAGTTATTTTTTTTAAATAGTTTCATTATTATGTGGAAAATGAATAAAAAATAGGTACCTACCACATGGTTATGAAATTTAATAAAACTTGAAAATAATTAATATAATATTTATAATATAAATGTCTTTACCATCACGGAACAATGGTGTTCCGGACCTTTGGGAGGCGTGCGCGGAGCCGAAGCCAACACGTAGAGGCCCTTTTGACACTTTAATAAAATGTAAGGGGTACACCGAGCGGAGACTGCCCTTGCCCGTGTCATGGGATGCACGCAGAGGCAGCACCCGCCAGGGTGTAAGGGCTATTGAGAGTTGATGGTATCTAAAATGAACTAGGTTATTGGGTGAAAGCGCTGGACTAAGAACTGAGCTATGGGGTAAAAAACCGGACGCCTGCCTAATAAAACGGTATGCAATTTTATTTCCGGCAGACGGTGACTCGCCCTCACAAGATGGGCCCCCACAAAAAGCGACATCTAGGATGGCTCAAGGGCAACACCGGTGTGAGCGGCTCAGGGGTGTCGAGAGGTGTGCGCCGCTTTCTACCCAGTGGCTGTTAACAGCCACTGTGCCAACTCGCGTCTTATGCATATTTCACTTCCACCCCTGGAACTTATAGCTCTAACGACTCCACTCTGGCCGGCCGGCTAAGGCAAGCCAGAGGCAGAGAATCCTGTCCCACCCACCCTCCTTGCGGGTAACAAAACTCCCCAGGAGCACTCGGGTACGTGAGGTCGCTAATCCCCAACAGCTCGCCACAAGCTGCCCTGCGTTGACTGATTGCACTGGTAAAACCAGCGGGCGATGGGGTCGTCACATCCCTACGCCAATATAAATAATTATTATCAAATTATTATACAAACCGTTCTGAAAATTATACAAACCTTTTTAGTGACTTGGCATAATCGCACTCTCCATTTCCTAGAAAATCCTAGGCTATAATAATTAACCGTTTTCACGAGACCACTTTATTCCAATGGTTCTCCAACATAGGCGAGTCCAACCAACCAGTAAACCATAGGTACTTTTCTATTACAGGCTGACCAGTGCTTGACCTTTTTTCACTCATATTATAGGTATGGTATACCTATATTAAAACTTTGGATAAATAGCGAGTAGCATTAAGGATGACTCACGTTAGACCGGGCCGTGTCCGGGCCGGAGCTTCCGGAGCATACTTTTCTATGACATGACATGCGATCACGTGATGCTTTCCATAAAAAACGATGCACCGGAAGCTCCGGCCCGGTCTAACGTGAGTCATCCTTTATGGATCCAAACGGGGCGTTGGTGGACCGACGCCGACCAATGTTGGGCTTCCCAAGTGACGGGACAACGCTCTAGGAACATGGTATGCTCAAATGTGGCCAAGACCGGCATATAACATGTTTGGTTGGGACGACCGTCGTAGGTCGTAGGGCAAGAAGTTCCGTATTTGTATACGTACATCGCTCAGCCAGAAAGGAAGAGCTTTGTTGCTCTACCGACCTTCTCATCATCATCATCTTCCTCGCGTTCGTTGCCCCGGCATTTTGCCACGGACCATGGGAGCCTGGGGTCCGCTTGGCAACTAATCCCAAGAATTGGCGTAGGCACAGTTTTCACGAAAGCGACTGCCATCTGACCTTCCAACCCAGAGGGTAAACTAGGCCTTATTGGGATTAGAACGGTTTCCTCACGATGTTTTCCTTCACCGAAAAGCGTCATCTACCTCTCTATCCTATGGCTCTACCGACCTTCTGTTAGTGGGGTGTGTACAAGCTCACGAGTTAGAAGCGACGAAAGAGCTTGTAGACGGTCTCATGGAAAGACGGTGTTACCCAAATTGACCTTAATTGAATATCACTAGATCTCGACTCGTCCGCCTTCCAGCCAATAAGAATTCACGACAAGGAAGCGAAGATCTGCCGTTTCAGCATTCATTTCAATGTACTGGACTAATTAACTAGCTTCTGCGCTATTTTCTGCAAGATTTTCAACCTAATGGCGCGGTATTAGAGTCGAGAACGTATTGGAGTTGTAGAAAGGATTTAAAAGTGAATTTGAATACATTTCGAGTTGCTTAAGATAGTTCGGTTTTTTCATTTACACTGCGGGAAAGTTCTTGAATTTAAAGTTTAAATCCTTTCCGTGTAGCTTTATACTAGTTTTTAGGGTTCCGTACCCAAAGGGTAAAACGGGACCCTATTACTAAGACTTCGCTGTCCGTCCGTCCGTCCGTCCGTCCGTCTGTCTGTCACCAGGCTGTATCTCACGAACCGTGATAGCTAGACAGTTGAAATTTTCACAGATGATGTATTTCTGTTGCCGCTATAACAACAAATACTAAAAACAGAATAAAATAAAGATTTAAATGGGGCTCCCATACAACAAACGTGATTTTTGACCAAAGTTAAGCAACGTCGGGAGTGGTCAGTACTTGGATGGGTGACCGTCTTTTTTTGCTTTTTTTTTCGTTTTTTTTTTGCATTATGGTACGGAACCCTTCGTGCGCGAGTCCGACTCGCACTTGCCCGGTTTTTTAGGTACCAGATTAATAGGTACCTACGGTCTGCCTGATGGTGCTACCCCAAGAATCCCATGATACGTGGTATGGTGGTTGGTGGTTGCACAACCGTAGGTACATTGGCCATCTAATGTACGGTTGTGCAACTCCAGGGATGACTTCATGGGAAATATTTATACCACAGCTTTTGCGAAGAAAATCTCCTCTATAACCGCATCGCTAGGCCGTGCCCGGACCGAGGCGTCCGACATGCCATTTTCTATGACGGCTGATCGGTGATCACGTGGTGCTTTTCATAGAAAACGATGCTCCGGAAGCTCCGGCCCGGCCACGGCCCGATCTCAATCAAATCAAATCAATCAAAAATATACTTTATTCATGTAGGCCTAGCAACAAGCTCTTATGAATCGTAATTAATCTTAATCTAATTATCAGAGCAATTTATTGATGTTAATATTATTCCATAATAAAATTGGATTATTATACATATCAAATTTAACACTAAGAATTTCACAAAAGGATCGTCAAACATTAAAAATATTGTATAAAAAAATACTAGTCTAGAATTTCTAGAATAAAATCTAAATGTCAAAAAAAAGCATAAGTAACAAAATAAGTAGATAGTATTACATCGGAATATCCATTTCCTCATCAATAATCAAATATACCTAATAAATAAATAATCATTTCGAATAACAATTAATCCCACGTTGTAATATTATTCATGTAGTCTTGTGTGGTATAATAAGCTTTAGAAATAAGTTTACGCTTTACATAATTCTTAAATTTATTAATAGATAATTGAGTAATATGGTTTGGAAGTTTATTATAAAATCTTACACAATTACCCATGAATGATTTTTTAATTTTATGGAGCCGAGTGAAGGGCACTGCGAGCTTATGTTTATTTCTAGTATTAATATTATGAATTTCACAATTTTTCCTAAAATTTACAATATCTAACGTGAGTCATCCTTAACGCGCGCCTAGTTGTTAGAGACCGTGTTGTGATTGTGGGGTTGGCCCTATATTAAAAGTTGTTCAGTAATATTCAGTATGACCAACATATCCACCCCTCAGAGTATATATAGTAGTCACACATAACAAAATAACATAGGAAGTTCTCCCTTCGGTCGTGTTTTAATTTCGCACTTGTATCGTAATGTACTCATTATATAGTATTGAATAATAATTATAATAAATATCGTAATTATATATCAAAATAACCTTCCCATGAGTTTAGTTATAGTTTAGCACGGTTGTAGTTATCACGCAATATGGTGATAATTGTGTTGTTAAAACGACTGTTATCTTCGATTTTATCATTCATTCTACGATTGCAGACGATATATGGAGTTATTTGACAGCGGTAGATGCCAGAAGACAATTTTCATAACATGGTTGGATAATTTGACATATTGTCCCATTTTGACAGTTCAACTTAGTTCATTCTATCTAAGTGTCTCTTAGGTCACGATAAGCCTTGTCGTGGATGCAAAGCTTGTAAAAAACCTATTTTAAGATAAAAACTACCAGTAAGTATCAGTTATTCTATGATTTTATTAAGAGTTACTAGTTAAAACATTCCGCTGCATATAATATTGTCAATATTTGCCCAGTGGTATAAGCCCTTACCAATCCACCGAAGCATTATCTAAACTATCTATTCTAACGTAATGTCTATGAGCACGCGAGTCGGATACTTCACAACTTTGGCCTAGGATATATTCTTTCTTTGTGTTCTTTAGTTAGATAACAGCGTAGTTAAATACCAGTGCGTTCAGAGGCTTTTACTTTTAGATAAATAGTTCTGTTTTTTTTTAATAAAATGGTAGCTGAGGGCCTAGCGCGAACACCTGATTACGCCTCAATTGGAGTAAAAGACAAAAGTGCCCGCAATTTGCGAACTTCGGTGTTCGCGGTAGGCCCTCTGTGGACTTTAAGCTCGCTCTACACTCCTGCGCGTCTCGTGTCGTCGTAGTGTAGAGCGGGCTTTACAAACAGCCACGAAGACTGCCAGGTGTTGAGTACCGAATGGTTAAGCGCGTATCATGATTAATTCTGGCATCCCGTATTTTTCGGACACTACGCCGAAGATAGCATCAAGACGATTTTCCACTCTCGCGCGCAACTTAGACAGTGGATGTGTTTGCTAAAGGACAGTTTCGCGGTACAGTCGAATGTTTTAATTTATGACCCATTTTGTACCTTGTCACAGTGACAATAGTACCTATGAGGTCTTTAGCGACTTTCATATTGATTGTCACTGTGACAAGGTACGAAATGGGTCATAAATTAATACTTTCGACCGTACCTACATCAAGAGGGAACCACTGGTATTGTATTATTTGTGGCAACGCCATAAAAATCCGATTAGGAGTCGCGTGATGTGAAGGATTGCCGTTATCGCCCATTGTCAAACGTATTGATTGGCACTTTATCGTGTTCGAGGCTTTATTTTATTATCTCTTGTATTGATCTTTCTGGTTACGAAAATAATATTATGTAGAACCCATTCCTTTTTACTTAACTAGGAAAAATCCAATACCAATTCTAGGTATGTGTTTTGAGCACTATCATTATTATAATAAATAAATATAGTTATTTTAAGGATAGTTATGTAGTTCTAACACTAGGATAACACTATTTATATTACTAACACAAATGATCCTCGATGGTCGTAAATAAAGAATTTATTATTATTATTTGTTTCTCCATTTTGGGATTCACGGGCCTACAAATCCCGGTCTTTTGATAGGCTTGCGTGGGGATATAGATCCAACACGTAGAGGCCCCTTGGAGAGCTTTAATGTCATGTAGAACGCCTGCTGGAACCCGTTCACAGGCGCAACAATAAACACCCATGAACCGGTCGCAGCAGGCATTGGGACTATTGTAGAAAAAGTGAATAGTATACCGGTCTATGGATTGAAGTTTGGATGGACAATGAGACTGGGCTATTGTAGAGAAGTCCGGACACCTGCCATAACAATGCTAAAACACGTTATCGAGGCAGGTGGTGACTTGCCGCTGACTAGATGGGCCCCTGCAACTGCCGTCGCGAAGACGACCAGGAGCAACATCGGTGTGAGCGGCTCAGGAGTGTCGAGAGGTGTGCGCCGCTTTCTACCCAGTGGCTGTTACCAGCCACTGTGCCAACTCGCGTCTTATGCATCTTTCACTTCCACCCCTGGAGCATATAGCTCTAACGACTCCTCTCTGGACGGCCAATTAAGGCAAGCCAGAGCTGAGAGTCCTGCGGGTCCCCTTGGGGTCCACTCCGACCGACGAAGACACGCCGGAGACGGAGACCCTGACCGACTCTCGGGAGCACTCGGGTCCGTGGGGTCGTTACTCCCCAACAGCTCGCCACAAGCTGCCCTGCCCTTTTATTATTATTATTATTATCATGGCTCTCAATCCGTTTTTTGGCCCAGATGACATAGGCTTTTAACTGACTTTAAAAAAGAAGAATATTATGTTCTGGTTAAAGTTGTTAACAATTCTTTTTAAAAATCTATAGCAGTAGGTACCTATATAGTTTAAAAAATGCAGGTACTTAACCCGAACCCAAGTTTTTGATTGTCTGCCTTTCTCGCGTTTTATGAACTCGGTTTCATTTTGATAAGAAATATGTATAAGTAAATAGCTTAACAAGCGGAATGAAATATAACTAAATTCAATTTTTTATTAAATTAATTATGTCTAATGGTCCGATTGGATTTATATTAGGTATATATCTGTTTCCCGCCAATTTCTTTCTGTAACCCCATCTATAACATATGTAGGTAGATAAAATAGACTGTCATCTCCCCAATCTGGGACAATACACGAGATAAAAGAAACAGTTGTACTAAGTACGCGAACCACTCGCAATCGAGTGGGTTCGAGTGAGTGTGGCCGTAAACGCGATCCTTTACTGACAGGGGCTGTTCCAAAAGCTTTGCGGTCGTTTATTTCAGAAAAACCAGTATAGTTGTAGTGTATCCAGAATATATAGCCTGACAAAAAAGAGAATATTGATTTGAAAGGGACGACACTACAGTGTTGCCACTGTCTAATTTCTACTCTTTTTTGCCAGGATGTATTTATTTATAGGTACTCCACTGCGCTCTCATATCATAATAGTTATCCTCATATTTCACAGGAAAAAATATTAGCTGGATCTCATTGAAGTCGGAGGTTGTCTGGACTCCACATTATGACAATGAGACTGTGCGATGGATAGGACGATGGAGTGTGAGTGGATAGGAATAAACACGGTTGTCTTAAAAAATCTAACTTCTAACTTTAGTACGATTTATCAACCAAATACGCGCTAATAGAATTTCAAGTTTAGCATTCCGATTTAAAGTTCAAGTTAGATTGCATTATCGAGAAATGTGACTTGGCTTTAAATTAATCATCAAAGCTGGATTAATTAGAATATACTCGTATTTGGTTTTTTTGGGAAAACCTTGTAAATAGATTGGTGCGGCCTGGAAAAGGGTTAATGGTATAGAATGCAACCCAGAAATGTCTGTTTAGTCTGCGGTTCTCTCTGACAAAATATGATTTGGGCTTTGTGATACGTATCTACGTATCTACTTATTATTATAATCAGCCTTTCGTCATCACTTCATATTTCTTTATTATTTCTCAGGTGAGACTATGACTGTTCACACTATGTTAGATTGAAATCGATCACCGTATTACCAGTTTTGAGTCGAACAATCTCTGTATAGAGTAGGCAAGAGGAATACTCAGCCAGATTGGCCGTCAAGCCCTATATTACTGGATTGGATGGATTTTAGGAACAATACATTGGATACATTGACTTAATATGATGTGTCAGGGCGCAGTTTGCGTGGAATGGGTTTGATTATCGGGAGTACTTTTCAATCTGATTTGAAACGATGCGCGGTAGTTACGCTCCAAGTGTTTCAATAATGATAAGAAGCATATTGAGTATTTTGCTTACTATCCATTCGCAACGCAGTATGGCGCGCTGTTGTGGGTATAATTTGAAGGTTGTTTATTTGAACAAAATATAATTTATGCCGTTTTCGTTAATAATGATGTGTAAAAATAGCGTTAGTTACCTACATATTATGATAGCTTTTGACGGGTCTTGTTCTTACTAACTTACAGTCAGAAGGTTTTGTCATTTTATCCTGTGATAAGCACACCCATAATAGGTTCTTTCACAAAAACATCACATATTCTAGTATGGGGACTAAACTCGATAACAAAGCCAAAGCAGCTTTAAGGCACCAGCACGTCACATTTTACTTCCAAATCAGCCAGCAGTTAGTTGGGAACTGTGCTGATAAATTTAAACTCGACTCAAAGGGCAACTTTCTAGATAAAGCAACTCGCTATCGCCGGATAGCTGGGGGCTATCTCGTGTCGCGTGATACGATGTATGAATTATGTGCCAAATTTGTATCTTACGTAACTTAAGTGTCAAGGTTGTGTTTCTCCAGTATTGGCATTGTAAATCAAATAAGTTAAGGCAGATAGCTGTCTTTAATTTTGATTAGATTTATGGCTAACACAGTTGACACTGTAGGTACCTAGGTGTGTTTGGATGTATCATGTAGTACATGTATCGTTTAAAAACCGGGCAAGTGCGAGTCGGACTCGCGCACGAAGGGTTCCGTACCATAATGCAAAAAAACAAAAACAAAAAAAAAAGCAAAAAAAAACGGTCACCCATCCAAGTACTGACCACTCCCGACGTTGCTTAACTTTGGTCAAAAATCACGTTTGTTGTATGGGAGCCCCATTTAAATCTTTATTTTATTCTGTTTTTAGTATTTGTTGTTATAGCGGCAACAGAAATACATCATCTGTGAAAATTTCAACTGTCTAGCTATCACGGTTCGTAAGATACAGCCTGGTGACAGACGGACGGACGGACGGACGGACGGACGGACGGACGGACGGACGGACGGACGGACGGACGGACGGACGGACAGCGAAGTCTTAGTAATAGGGTCCCGTTTTACCCTTTGGGTACGGAACCCTAAAAAGACCTTACTCATCAGGCTCATAAGCCATTATTAACAATTTTCTCATGAAAAGACAACCCCTTGATTGCTAACCATGATCAATGAACAGAAAAAGGTTGCACGTAAAAATATTACCACATATTATGGTGTCAGAAAATACTACCTATATCCTTGTTAAATCGATCCAGGCCCATTTATGGGGTTCGATTGTGTAGATTTCTCGTGTAATTTAATTTATCTTAGTACCTGTGCATGCAAATTTACACATGCTTCGTTTTTAGTAAGTTACATAAGTTTAAAAGCAGGAACTAGAGTCAATCGATCACGAATTGAGAATGTATTCACACTAGTACGGAGTTCCTCAAAGGATGTTGAGCTAGCATTAGCAATTTAAGTTTGGATGCTCAGTTCTGTCTTTCGCTCCGATCTAGACTTTGCATACGTACCGGGAACTTTAAATACATATCAGGGTACCGCTCATGCTTTATTTCTATCGCTATTTCCCATACGACCTTCAAGAGAGTGGGTATTCCTGACCGACTACTTTCTTATATATTGTTGTGGTGTAGACGCAAAAGGTTGATCTGAGCTTGCAATTTTTAATTTCACTCCTTTTTGGGGTTTTTTAGTGACAAAAATAGTAGGTTGAATTTTACCAGACCATTACCAGTGGCCAAATTCGTGTACAGCTGTCAGATTTCGCATCCACGTCAAATCAACAGTTGATTTTATTGCATGTTGATTCTATCAAGTGTTGATTCGATAATATCATTTCATTTGGTACAACCAAAACTCAACTCTGAACTAGGGGTGGTTCGGTTTGGTTTGGTTGTCACCTAACTGTGGATTGCTAATGTCAAATTTTGACATTGTACGTAGGTATTCGGGAAATTATGATTTTTCCATAACAACCGCGAATTTTCGCAAACCACCAGAATAGCCCCCGCCCGCATGGTGTCGTGGCAATTAGTTTAGACAAAGAGCTCTAAGAGCTAACTTTCTTACCATACAATACGGTACGGGTTGGAAAAACCGGCATTGTCGACTAGGTGACAGTAATGCCTGTTATTTAATACCTAGGTAAAGTATAGCCTAAGATTTTGAGCAGGCAGTACGAACCTACATACATTGTCTGTTCTCATTAGCCCGTGCCTCTCGCTCGCGCTAGTACGTTTACGGAAAAGTACGAGCGAGATGCACGCGCGAATGATAACTTAATGACATAATGTCGATATCATTTTGATGTCAAAGTTTACGTTCAAATTGGCCTCCAGGTTGATTGCGCCAATATTCATTGTTTTCAATACTTTTATATCTCCCTCAGATGAAATACGGGGGGGAAGTTCCGAACCATCGACGGAAGCACGCGCAACTTTATCTCGGATTTATTGCTTTCATGAAACTTTTGTTTACCACACTGTATACAAAGTAAATGAGATTGGCGTTGTAGGACCATTTTTATAAAAAAATATTGAGGCACTTTGCGAAAACTAGTTTTGAACTTTTGAATGAAAAATCCTAGTTAAAACTAGTTTTCACCAAGGTGTCACGGAAAACTAGTTTTGACTTGTGAAAACGGGTTTTCATTAAGGCGTGGCGGAAAACTAGTTTTAACTAGGGAAAACGGGTTTTCACGGTAAGTTTTAAGACAATGGGATATTCTAAACTAAACTAAACAGTTTTACTAAATAGGAACGTCTTGAAGTACCGTTTGACATTCACTTACTTACTTACTGCTGTGGCGCAACGACCCGAAGTGGATCTTGGCCTCTGACACCAAAGACCGCCATGCTACTCTGTCCAAAGCCGTTTCTGTCCAGTCGAAAATATGTAAATTATATATGTATAATCGTAAGCCATCGCCAATAATTATTGTTTGTATTAAGCAAAGGCGTCTAGTGACTTTGGCTGGCCGAAGTGAGCTACCGAAGCTTACCCAACTGCGGTGAATATTTTTATCACAACCTAAAAATAATTTACTAATGATTCTGTCATACAATTTTATTTTGAATTTCTTATATTTCTTTTTCAGTAGCTGTAGCATTTAAAAAGTTTGTAGCAATAATTCGTCATTTTTCTAATCATTCAAATAGTATATGTAATATCTCGTTCAATGTATATAGTCCTAATATAATAAAAGTAATACAAACAAACAACAACACTTATTCCACACGACCGGATAAAGAAACTTATGTAGACTCCGAAACAATCTTAAGTGGCGCAGCCGGTAAGGATGGTAATGTTTTCGACATGTCCATTGCGCGCGTTATCTACATTCCTACTTATAACTTAAACAACCTCCTATCTACATCAACTTACATTCTAAAAAGAACTTTATAACCTACGATTTAAGGTTAAAATTATAAAAAGGGATTGGTGATATGTGAGGTATGGAAGGGAAACAGTTGATTTCTTTTATCGCTGGCCAAAAGGCTGAGATTATTCTGACCGTCTGTTTTTGGGTAACTTTCCTTTTTATAGTTCCTTATCTAAATGTGGATGTTTTTGATATAGCGCGGTGTTTTAGGCAGAAAAACTTGATGTAAAAGTGTCATAATAGGTACCTATATCGATTCGTCAAAGTTGACCCGAATGAAATAAACAAAATAAATGGTATTTCTCAGATACATTTTGACAAATTTTGTTATTTCTACACACATACATTTTGTGTCTTGTTCGTTCAGCGTGAAAGGTAACAGACAGACAGAGTCACGGCATTTAAAATATTAGTAGGGGTTACCTGTCCATAAATTATTCATTGTTTGTGCCAATTATTTTTACGTTTCTGCACCGTTCCTTAGACATGAACCCAAAAAAGTAAATGCACAGAGGTCAGCACAAACAAAGTGCTTAGTGGTTGCACCACAAATCTGGACGAAGTTCACTACACTTGTAACTTAGTTCGGTTAAGTTAATACCAAGTTGGGCTAGCTCCGCTAACTTTAATCTACGGGTTATAAACATCCTTTTTTGTTTTTCTAGCGTTGCGATTTGCAGAGATATTATTATTAAAATTCTACGAAAAACATGATTACGCTGTAATTATAGCTCCCAACAAAAAACATGGCATTTAAGACATTTATAAAGGAACTATAGGTTTAATTATTATTTGTGTATTTACTATTATTAAACAAGCAACTAAATTTTATTGGAGACAGAATCACTGCAATGCGGTGGCTTGGTTTATATAAAAGTTTTACAGTGCGAAATCAAAACCAGCGTCCTGTATTATCTGCTTATTCATATTATTAAAAAAAATCAAAGTAGGTAACATTCGTAAGCGACACTGGTGAAGTGCACCTAATGAATATAATCGATAATATAAATTACCTGTTAAGAGCTGGCATCTAGATAAGTGCAGGTCTGCCTTAAGTTACAGACGGGCATTAAAGGCATTCTCTGGAAAGTTTCACTATCGAGTGCTACAGTTTACCTACCTAAGGTTGTGGTCTTGGCTTTAATTTTATAATAACATACATATATACTTGCAGAAACGATTGACCCATTGGACCAACATAGTCGCGATATTACAAGTATTTTTACTATTATTAGTCTCTCTTCTGAACTCACGGGTATATACATCCCGGTCATTTGATAGGCGTGCGTGGGGATATAGATCCAACACGTAGAGGCCCTTTGGAGAAGTTTGCTGTTATTATTAGTATTATTACGTCCCTCATGGTGGCTGTTCCATTCTAATAAGTAGTAAATGCGCGCCTCAAGCGTTTGCTGAGTTTACACATGTCAAATTGTCAATACATAGTCAAAAGTCTGAAAAAAAAATATTTCACTGGCTTTTCTCTCTGTTTGGCTAGGTTTACCTTTCCGCCGTAGCCTGGCCACAGCCATCCACAGCTCCACTCAACTGTTGTCTAACCACTCATTTGCCAGCGCGCCGGGACCGCGATCCATCTGCCGACTACCTACATCTAGACACGGAAAGTCCTAGCATCCATCTGGGTCAAACAGATCACTGTGTTATGTCTTTCCTGTAGACATACACAAGAGTTAAGGGCTATAAAGGTTAATTTTCTTATTTAACCCTTATCCACGTGCAAAGGTCCTCCTTTTATTTAGAGAACTATGATAAAATCATTGCTTACATGCCCACAAGCTGTTAACTATTGCCCACAGGAGAGAAAACTAGTGTGTTATCGCGAACAGCACATTTTTCTCTCCTGTGGGCTATAGTTAACAGCTTGTGGGCGTGTAAGCAATGATTTTATCATAGTTCTCTAAATAAAAGGAGGACCTTTTCACGTGGATAAGGGTTAAATAAGAAAATTAACCTTTATAGCCCTTAACTCTTGTGTATGTCTACAGGAAAGACATAACACAGTGATCTGTTTGACCCATCTATAACAGTATATAACTTGTACGAAATGTTAAAGACGCTAACCTTCGTTAGGTAATGCTCATTTTTACCTCCGCATGCGCTGCGATCGCTTTACTACCCCCACCATGCACTTCGCATGTAGCCAATAATTAAACTTCGCGTTTGTTTCATTCTTTGATCTTCGAGACTGTGCCAAATTGTACAGCTTGCCAGTTACCTTTGTTCTTATTATTAAAAACATAAATTCTACAAGAATAACTAAAGAAGTCGCGTAGAGTCGGACCAAGAAAAGTCTGCAGCGGATTTGATAGCCCACGCAGTGTAAGTGTTATTTATACGTCATAATTTCATAAAACTTTGACGTTTAAAATAACACGTGCTCTGCGTGGGCTATCAAATCCGCTGCAGACTTTTCTTGGTCTGACTTTACCTAACCAAGTCAGGGAGCTGCGAATCGGGTACTTTCCCCAGCAGCGTAACTTGCCGGACATATTTAATGCCGTCGTCGCTAACTTTACAGCGGCTACAACTTTTGTAAGGAATTTATCGGTCTTTTAAACTTATCACTACACCTTATACTTAGATAGATAGATAATAGTTTATTCATCACACATGGTAATAGGTAGGTACCTACAATTAAAATATACACCGTGTACACAATATCTATACTATGGCCAAGAGTAGGGGGAGGGGATTAGTAACAAAATGTTATTCTCTAGGGGGGGGGGGGGATCATCATGAATCACCAGAATGTAGGCGTCTGACACGTCATTTTCTATGACGGCTGATCGGTGATCACGTGGTGGTTTCCATAAAAAACGAAGCGCCGGATGCTCCTGCCCAATCTAGCGTGATTCATCCTTAATTGGTTAATTTAGGTCTTGATGAGTAAAATTGACGCTCAAAGTGTTAGACACTTAACACCGTAACTTATTTCCAAAGCCATTGCACTCTGCGACTCGATTCGTTTGAGAATTTACTGTAAGTGTTGCAGCGCCCGCTGTTACCAAGTGCAACGTCCATTGATTACCACGTACAGACTCCGCATTTAAAAATACAGGCCCCTGTCACCAAGGTGACAATTGTCATCTGTTCACAATTCACCGTACATTGCTAGTCCGACAAGTGAATATTGAGATTAATCGAATTTAAACTCGTGTAAACTAAGTCTACGCTAATTTTACGGTTTCACTCTCTCATGCACTGTTAGTTGCATGCCGATGACAGGGTCGAGTAGAGAAAACGAGGACAGGCCTTTGCCCAGCAGTGGGACACCAAAGTAGGCTTAAATATTGAGATTGATTGAGATCTACCTTGATTTCAGGTTGAACTTCAAAATGGCGAAGTCGTCTCGAGAATATTTTTCTGTTTGGTGCTCATTAATGTTGCTTAAAGTGTAGGTAATATTGATATCTTGTTATGCAGTGAACTAACGTGAAAGTGTGAAAGCTTTGTGTGTGTTGAAACGTGTTTAATTATTCTTAAGTCAACACTCGGCAACATATCGTGCGATCGTGGACAGCCGCTTTATCCTGTTGTAGAGTCTGTGCGGAAAGAGAAGAGTCGCGAAATGTATGGGCTCCCTTCCATTCCACGACTCTTCTCTTACCGCACAGACTCTATCCTATTTCATACTGCACATACTTCATCTATTAATTATTAGGTAAGTGATCAGTGGCAACGACTAAAGGCTCGAACTAGTCGAGTTTACTTTCCGATACCGAACTATTCACTGGTTTCAGTATAATTTATGGAAAGAAAGTTATTAGGTAAGCACCTTACCAATTAACTCAGACTGTTTCAGAGTCTATTTTTGTATGGGATTTTAAACAGCGCGCCAAGCGGGACGTTTTGGATACTCAAAACTCCATACAAAAAGCCACTTAACCCAAACGCGTATTAGGGGTACATACAGATTAACAGCACAAAAAAGTTTATCCACCCAAGTATTCATCCACCAGAGGATGTGTAATATTTTTTTCGTATTAGGGGTACCTACAGATTAACAGCACAAAAAAGTTTATCCCACAGATTAACAGCACAAAAAAGTTTATCCACCCAAATATTCATCCACCAGAGGATGTGTAATATTTTTTTCGTATTAGGGGTGCCTACAGATTAACAGCACAAAAATGTTTATCCACCCAAGTATTCATCCATCAGAGGATGTGTAATATTTTTTTCGTATTAGGGGTACCTACAGATTAACAGCACAAAAAAGTTTATCCACCCAAGTATTCATCCACCAGAGGATGTGTAATATTTTTTTTTCAAACATTCAGATAAGAAGAACTAATGAAAAATATTTTCAGCTATTGAAATGTACTTACATAATAATGATGATCATGACGACTCGACTCCTCGAAGATGGCTGGCTGTCGCATGTATGTACAGATGTAGTACATTATTATTTTCCATCATTTTTTCACGGAAACGTTACGAACGTGTCTTGCTATTTCAGTCAGTCTCGGTAAAAAAAGTACTGAGGTTGACTGAAGTAGCATGACAAATACGAACGTTTCTGAGAAAATACGATGGAAAACAATTATGATGCACTTCATGCACTACATCTCTAGCCGATCTTCGAAGTGAACCCCCGCGCACATTGAGGGTACGTGGACACCAGCCACGTAGTGGTAGTGAATGGGAGCTAACAACAATAGCTCTTTCATAAATGGCTACCAGTGGCGGCGCGTCTAGATTGTTCGTACTGTTCGTAGGCAAGCCGTTAGCTAAGTTGCCCTTCCTTTTCTTCATAAGTTTAAAGAAAATAGCCCAAGAGCCTGAATATCAGACAAGCCGATGGGAATCGAGTTCTATGGACGCTCCGCCACTGATGGGTAATTAAAATATTTTCGTAAGAAAAAAATAATTCGTTTTCTAGTAGCAAGTTCTCTGGTGTACCTCTGAGTAATCTGCGCTCACTAAAATAGGACTGGCCAATTTACAGCGATTTTATATTTGTTACTAAGGGATGTTTCTTGGTACGTGGAATTTTGACGACGTTTTAATGAACAAACTAATTGATTATGCTCAAGCATGCCCGGGTTTAAGGTCACTGGAAATAACTTGGATAATGAACTTTGGTAAATTGATTTTAATTGGCTTTGTAATGTTTTAGAATATATTGTAGGGTAGATGGAACCTATATTTCAAAATGCCTAACTAGTTAACCCTTTACCAGGGTTCCCACATACGGCACTTCAAACATGTGTTCTATTTTCGATGAGTAAGATTGACATTCGATTGTCATTTTTGAACTGTCAGCCTGGTAAAGGGTTAAGGATTTAACTAGTGGCCCACGAAAGGTTTTGGAGTAAGGGATTTAATGGGCGGATTTTTGAAAAAAGACCGCCCAGGAAATGTCAGGATTTTTAGCGTCACGTCCGGATTTTTGTCATGATAATCCATATTTGCATGTGGCAACCCTTAATCTCGCTCCCGCCAATACATTTATGAACAAGTACGAGCGAAACCTACGTTTGATATCAAAATGTTAATTCGAATTGGCATAACATGTGGACCATAACTTTGTAACCTATCATAAAGGTTTATTGCGCTCTCACCTCTTATTCCCACCGAACACACGTCCTATTTTATAGCGGGATTAAGAAAAATGGCCTTCGTATTTCGCTTAATTAATAATTCGCTGGCGCAGCCTCGTTCGGATCGAGGTGGCTGAAAATTTAATGAACCCAGGTCCGCTGCTGCCCCGAAATTCGGCTTTTTCGAATGGCTCTCCGATTCCCGCCAATTCTCATAACCTCACATCTTTTTATTACTGTACGATCAAATCTGCACCGTAACATGAATAAAATAAGGTTCTTTTTAAAATTGTAAGCATTGGTAAAATGCGAGTCGCGTTCGAATTTCGAATGCTCATTCTTTGAATATCAGTTCAGTGTCCACGTTTGTTTTTGATTAAGGACTTTATTATGATAAAATAAGGTTGATTTTGGTATGTTTGATATGACGCGATGAGAGTTATGGGAAGTTATTAGATTTGCAATGCATTCGCGGTTTGGGCGGCCCTTTGAGAATAGGGCAGTAGGTTTGTTATAGGGCTGGGTCAGTGATGCGAAGGATTATTAATAGCTATAAGTATGTGTATAAGTGTCCTCCCTATCCTTTGTAATAAATAAAATAATGGTTCACTAGCGCCAAAAAGCCGCTTCTATACAATCGAACTTACGCTCTAATTTAGTGGAAGAAACAATTAGTGGCACAAAAATAAATACTTTATTTTAAGACAACTGCGTATTAAAGTGTTCAAATACTAATCAGATGTTCAGTTAACCCGACCACAAAATGGGCCGAGTGAATTTCATTAACCACATGCAGGCGCGTTGCGTTACAAATGTTACAAAAGAAAAAGGTATTAACAGGCATTTCATTGCACCAACGAGCTAGAATAATTATAGAAGTATGACTAGAGCTCAAAAATGACCCCACGTACACAAGCAAGCCGGCAGAAATCGAGTTTCATGAACCTACTACAGAGAATAAATTTAAAAGTGGAAAAAACTTAATAACATCGTAATCGTGTGTTGCTTGTTAAAAAAACCGGACAAGTGCGAGTCGGACTCGCCCACCGAGGATTCCGTACTTTTTAGTATTTGTTGTTATAGCGGCAACAGAAATATATCATCTGTGAAAATTTCAACTGTCTAGCTATCACGGTTCATGAGATACCGCCTGGTGACAGACGGACGGACGGACGGACGGACAGCGGAGTCTTAGTAGTTAATAGGGTCCCGTTTATACCCTTTGGGTACGGAACCCTAAAAATTACCTACTACAGAGACTTGCTAGCAAGAGTTGCGTTCTCGCACGCGACATCGCGACTTCATGTATGGACAGGCGTGGCTTACACCGCGGTTTCGTCGCGTCGCTACAAGTACATGCTGCCCACACCAATTTTGGTGTCTAAGCAGTATTAGTTGCCGCGCACCGCTATAACGGACGCCTGCTCGCGCTTGCGCTAGTATCTCTCGTAATAGACGCGTTTTGTAAGAGAGTGTACCTTCTGTACCTAGTAGGTACTATTTTTAGGGTTCCGTACCCAAAGGGTAAAACGGGACCCTATTACTAAGACTTCGCTGTCCGTCCGTCTGTCACCAGGCTGTATCTCACGAACCGTGATAGCTAGACAGTTGAAATTTTCACACATGATGTATTTCTGTTGCCGCTATAACAACAAATACTAAAAACAGAATAAAATAAAGATTTAAATGGGGCTCCCATACAACAAACGTGATTTTTGACCAAAGTTAAGCAACGTCGGGAGTGGTCAGTATTTGGATGGGTGACCGTTTTTTTTTTTGTTTTTTTTTTGTTTTTTTTTTGCATTATGGTACGGAACCCTTCGTGCGCGAGTCCGACTCGCACTTGCCCGGTTTTTTTATTCTGTGCTCAATGCTCATGCTAGGCGGTCTGATTTAGTTACGTCATTTGGACTTTGACCATCCTATACCCGAAAACGCCGCATCAGCTTACATCTGCGTAAATACTAAACAGTTAAAATCCGGTTAAAACCTGGTTCTGACCGATTTATGTAAATACTAGTGCAGTGTTTGCCGCGGGCTGTTGCATAGCTGGTAATTAATATATAAACACGATTTTAGTGGTAATTAGGTACATAATTAAACAATTATGGCTATTATTGATACTGTTAATGGTACCTAGTTACTTACTAGAAGAAGATGGCCGATGGGGTCGAAAAGTGCTCGAGTGGAGACCATGGACTAGCAAGCGCAGCGTAGGACGTCCACCCACAAGATGGACAGACGACCTTGTTAAGGCCGCCGGAAGACGCTGGATGCGGGTCGCTTCCAACCGGCACGTATGGAGGTCCAAGGGGGAGGCCTATGTTCAGCAGTGGACGTCTTATGGCTGAGATGATGATGTGATGATGACTTACTAGAAGCAGCTTATTTAGGTATCTATTGTAAGATTGTACATGGCACAGAATATTCAGGTAATTAATTTAAAAATACATGGCTGCACAAAATACGTTGTTTATGAAGTGTAATGCTCTTACGCTAGATGTCGCTAGGTGTCTCATTAGTGCATTAGAGTGATATGGTGAAAATATTCGCTGTCATCGAGTGAAGTGTCGGCAGCTCAGTTGGCAGCGGGATGGGCTAGTGATCCAGAGTCAACAGTTTGAGTTTGGTTCGAGTCTTGCCGGAGACAGTGAATTTTTCCACTTTTCATTCATTTCTAAGCTTAGTAAACGGGATCTTGCAGGAAACCGTCCCTGCTAAAACCGAAAAAGGCTCTTAAGAGTCCGCAGCAAGCTCGGTTCCCCATACAAATGTAGTTACGCTCTCATTTTAAAACGACTAGCTAGATTGCTCTGAAACTTTGTACTTACAATAGGATAAGGTATATCTAGTCCTGTAATTAGTTTAGCTTCAGATACCATAGTTAAAAAAATACAGCGAATTAAAGTTTTTCATACAAACCTTGTTTTTGCTCTACTCGTTTGTTTTATAAACTGGAGCTATATAAACTAATTACAGATACTAGATATACCTCATGTCATTGTATGTGCAAAGTTTCATTACAATCCAACACGTAGTTTTAAAATGAGAACGAAACTCCGTTTGTATAGGAAGGTGAAAATCGGCCGAGCTTGCTGAACTTATAAAAGGTGGCTTATGATGATGATAATATAACCAAACAATTTATACCAAGCTTCGCCTGGATTATGCTAAGCTTATAATCCGATTAACCGGGCAGGGTCACCTAATTAGAAGTTAAGATAAATTAAAAATTTACGACTCCGATGCGTAGCTCATTAAATTTTAGGGTACGTTTGGGTAATTTCCGTCTGGTGAGTTTTAACAGGGTTTTTTGATAATTAAGTACTAGCTTTTGCCTGCGACTTCGTGTGCGTGGAATAAGTCCAAGCAGTTAGAGTGAGTACAGCACCTGGATAAAATCAAATGGCAATCATTTCGAGCATAACATGCTTCATTGCTTACACCAATTAACAGGCAATTCATACATTTTCTCATTTCCACCTCCCTTTTCACCCTCTTTAAAAACTATCCTTCCGACATAAAAACTATCCTATGTCCTTCCCAGGACTCAAACTATCTTTACATAAAAAAAAAAATCCTTAAAAATTCTTTCTCAACGTATTTATCAGCCACCCCTTATTAGATAACGTTTGTAATTGTAACTACTACATGTTAACATTATTCAATGTATAACAAAGTCCATTACTCAAGTGCACCATCACATTTCTCCCATGCTCTAACTCCAGCATACCTAGTTGCCTTAACTACTGCTGTCACTGTGACTGACTGACGGACAAATTGCTCCAACTTAGAATCTCGGTACGGTCTTATTATATGGGGGCACGGTAGTGCGCGCCAAGATGATCCAAGCGAAGCGCCAGGGCACTACCTACCTTTTCTTGATGCGCTTCGTCGTTTTTAGGGTTCCGTACCCAAAGGGTATAAACGGGTCCCGTATTACTAAAGACTCCGCTGTCCGTTTGCCCGCCTGTTTGTCTGTCACCAGGCTGTATCTCATGAGCCGGTTGCAATAAAGAATTGAAGAAGAACAGTTGAAATTTTCACAGATGATGTAGGTATTTCTGTTGCCGCTATAACAACAAATACTATAAACAGAATATAATAAATATTTATATGGGGCTCCCGTACAACAAACGTGATTTTTTTTGTTTTTTGCGTAATGGTACGGAACCCTTCGTGCGCAAGTCCGACTGGCACTTGTCCGGTTTTTTGAACCCTTATTAGGCACTTTAGTTTGGATAAAAATTCTCGAGAAACATCAAGATATGATGTTTCCCGAGAATTTTTATAGTTAGAGTTTGTGTGAGTATGAGGATTCTCCCACAGTCTTACTCCCACCTTACCCTACATCATTTTTGGCATATTTATATTCCACACAATAGCTCTGTATTTACGGAGTGGATTTAAGTGCGGAAAGAGCCCATAACCATAACCCTGACATACATTATTTTCCTTAGGCTGAAATTTATCCTTAAGATATTGACATCGTTTTTAGGCGATTTCTACTCGCACACACCATCTGCCGTGCTTGGTGAGCTTAGCCTAGTAATAGCAGCAAACAGGCGGCCGATTTTTGATTTTCTTCGATTTCTTCCACAGATTTTCCACTCGAAAATGGCGAAATGCTATTTTTGAAGTAGCGGTATAGCATTAAACTCTCGCGTTTTGTACACATATTTAATTACGCAAACGGCGAAGGTCGGAATTTAAGGTAAAAATAATGAAAGTATATCGTGGTAGATCCGTTTGTGTAATTAAATATGTGTAGCGATATAAATTGGGAATCTACTGTTATTGACCACTCGTTTTCAATTCTATTAGTAGAATTAAAAAAATGCCTAGTACCTAGTGGAGATAGTATTGAAGTGGGCCACACGAAATCGAGCGCTCGAAATTCAAAATCGGTTCCCAGATTTAACAATGAGTTTATATTATAATGCACTTACTATACCTGGAAGTTCGTTCGTTCGTGGAAGTGGTGTCAAGCACTCAAAAATGTACCTATAGGTACTAAAATTATGCAGGGGCGCACATTATTAAAAAATCAATAGGTATATTATTTTTATATTAGGTAAGTAATTTCATCACACTCAATGAAAATATGTTGGTGGTAGATTGAAGTACTAACTGTCAAGACATCTCCTCCTTCCTCGCGTTATCCCGGCATTTCGCCACGGCTCATGAGAGCCTGGGGTCCGCTTGACAACTAATCCCATGATTTGACGTAGGCACTAGTTTTTACGAAAGCGACTGCCATCTGACCTTCCAACCCAGAGGGGAAACTAGGCCTTATTGGGATTAGTCCGGTTTCCTCACGATGTTTTCCTTCACCGAAAAGCGACTGGTAAATATCAAATGATATTTCGTACATAAGTTCCGAAAAACTCATTGGTACGAGCCGGGGTTCGAACCCGCGACCTCCGGATTGCAAGTCGCACGCTCTTACCTCTAGGCCACCAGCGCTTCCTGTCAAGACATATATTTAAAAATATATATATATATTTCCAGTATACGCAAAAACCATGATAGCTGATAAAACATTTCAGATCTGCGTACAAGTCCTATGGGATGCAATGACTGAGTCAGAGCAACCAAGTGCCCGGGATATTGCCGCACTCTTATCTTCGAAGACACAGCGACTAAAAGAATGGTAAACATAGATCCGCCCCGGCTTCGCACGGGTTAACAAATTATAGGTATACCCAAACCTCCCTCAACAATCACTCTATTGATAGGTGTAAACCGCATGAAAATTCGTTCAGTAGTTTTTCAGTTTATCGCGAAAGACATACAGACAGACGTGCCGGGTGACTTTGTTTTACAAGGTGTAGTGATACTCTGGCAGAAAAGCTTGCACTATGTAAGTTATGTAAAGGTTCGAAAATACCCCGTATGATTAATAGCATATACAATTTAAAAAAAATAGAGTTCATAAAAAATTACAGACCAACCCAGGGGGTTTTCAGTGTAAAAAATAAAATGTCAGATTTGCGTAATAATGCGCATAAATAATGGAATATTCAGTAACGTTATCTTTGATCAACACACCAGCTCGGCGAAAAAACATAATTATAAAATAATAACTTTAATATATGTATGACGGAGGCACGGGCGACGGCAGTGGGCATAGTACCTCAATGTATTACTTCACAGCGATGCTAACTGATTTGTTGTAAAATAAAAGATCACATCCTTTCAAAACAACACATCCTTTCTTTATTTCACAAAAGTAAGCTTCTAATGAAACATAAGAAATCAAAATAACACTTGGAATAAAACACTTAGCTAAATGGATAAAGAACGTTGAATTCTATAAGCTTTCAGAATAATCCTTCAGGTATAAGCCATCAGGGACGTGGCGATTTAGGCACGAGGTTGGCTAACGAGTAAGTCCGATCTCTAGCGCGGCCCGATCAAGAAGAAGCACCCGCGGCGGAGCCTCGCTGCTCCAGTGCTCCCGCCTCAACGTCAAGTTGGTCAACCTGCTTGACCAGTCTGCCAACATAACGACAAAAATGCCAATTCGTGCCTACGTTCACCCAAGAGAAACCTCTTGACGTTCCAAAGCTTTCTACCTGTCATTTTAGTTCAACAATACGCCAATAGACGGCGTTACTCTCTACGTTATGAATTTCGTTACAACTTCCAAACAGCAAACATTGCTAGTAGCCAAACATTGCTAATCAATTGTATACAGGCGTCTAAAACTATGAACTGTAACGCTACAATACGCCCTTCTGGAGTCACGCCCCGACATGTATTTTGTACCTAAACAATAAAATATGTCGGAAGTGACACGATTGCGATTAAAATAAATTAAATTTTATGAAGAAAATAATAGCGAAGGAAAGAATATTGAGTCTGTAAATTGTACTTCTCGAATAAGTTTTGCAGTTCTTCTAAGGGGAACTTTGAATATGTTCTGACCTGTTTTTTATAGAGTATTTTCATAAATTTTATAATTTTTATAATTTTTTTTTTATATAGGGGGCAATAGTCTGGAGTAGACGAAAAGAGAAGAGTCGCAGAATGTACGTGGAAGAGTCGGGCCCAATACTTCCCATGCACGACTTTTTTCTTTCCGAACTGACTCTTTTAATTTGTATGTCCGTATGTCAGAAAAACTCGAGTAATCTGCAAGGGTAGCTCGCGGCAATATTCGTGATGCGCTGTTCGACGATAACTGACTGAAGTACTCACTAAGGAAAAAGCCGAAACGTTTAATACGTAGATACAGGTTTACTTAAGAGGATAGTGGAGGACGGCTTTTCTATACAAACGTAGTCCCCATTTTCCTCTCTGGATATTAACATTATAGAAAATATTTTAACACAATTTGATGTATGTATAAGGGAATGCTCCCGGTACTGAAGTTTGCATGGCGAGAACCGGTAATTCCCGGTACCGGTACTGTATTTGTATAGAAAACCAGTACCGGGAGCACTCCCAGCTATGCCCCTTCATATGTTTTTTTTTCGATTTTATTGACTATTATAGCTATAAGGGTTAGGAGCTTTATATGGTGTTTTTTCGCTCCTAAATCTCATAATACCTAGTTAAAAATCTAGAAAAGTCAAACTTGTACTATGTACCTACGGCTATGGTTTAATATACAGCAGTTTAGATAAAATATATGTGTACAACAAATGAAACACCTGTTATCTATATAAAAATAGAAATACGAAACAAGCTCTGACTTACGCATAATTATAGTAGGTATATGAAATTGCTTTTACTCATTAACAATAAAGAAAATAACTTGGAAATGAATTCCATTACTCCACGAGAGCGTAAAATGGAGTTTTATGGGTAGCGCTAATTGTAAAACAAATTAGGCTGCTGCATGATTGTATACTAACTGAATTATACTCAGGTGATATAATGCACAATTGTGTACTCTAGTACCGAAAACTTAGTTTGAACTGTACACAATTAAAACCAGTGGTTTTGTGAGCTGTAGACCTAGTATAGCGAACGCTCATGACTGCCAGTTTGAAAAAAAAAAAACAAAAATCGAATTGACAAAAAAAAATATATTTGGAAACGCGACTCTTCATATAGGTACCTATTACAATATTTCATAAGTACATATCGATTTCATTGCTATATATATTTTTGCGAGTTTACAGTACTCGTACGAAACGTTTTGTAAATACCCTCTTTATTACAGCCTAGACACGTTTTTACGAAAAACGATTCCAATTTTAAAATTGACCGTTGTAATGGAACATGGAACATTTTATTCTATTTTCGAATTGTTTCATATTTCGAACACCTTCGTAGATAGAGCAGCCGACCGAAAAACTGTTACAAATGGCCAGTCGTGCATTGAATAAATCAAAAGATCAAAAAAAAAGGAAAAAAGAAAGTTAGTTTTTTACGCAGATCGTAAAACGGCTTTCGTCGTAAAAGCTAGAGTATTGAATCGATGATACGATTGAATTCATTCACTCGTTTGTTCTTATATGTATTTCTATTCGTTCTTGCATTGTTTAGCCCTTCTGTCATTTTACCTCACCCTTATCCTCCTAAGGCCCAAGGTCCTACCTATAGTACCTACTTATTCAGTTCGATGAAATTGAAATCATATTTTCAATTGTTAAGTTTCGTTCAATTTTTAAACAAAACCAAAATCAACTCTATTCTATGCACTAAAGATTCAAATTTCAGTGGCAAATTCTGGATTTTTCATTTGTATGGCTGGCCCTTAGGAGGCTATGACTCTTGAACTTCTGGTAGGTACATACAAATCCTACAATTTACTCGTACTACAGCGTTTAAAAATCTAAACTCATTTCTTTTCAAATTCCTTGGCTAATTGGCGCGGCGGCGCGTTGATCGAACATCGCAAAATTTTGATCCGAGCATTTCCACATGTCTTTTCTTTTTTTTTTTATATAGGAGGCAAATGAGTAGACGAATCGCCACATTCGGTGCGGCAGCGCAAAACCCAAACTTACTGCCAGTGCTATACGAGTCATATACTTCCCGTATTGAGAAAGCCAGATTTGCGGCACGACCTACATTTTCCTACGGGACCTACTAACTACGGGACCTTTAAAGTCAGGACATGGTACGCCATGTCCTGACTTTAAAGGTCCCTACAGACCTGGAATGTAATCGATTTGTCATAACAGTCATTCTGATCAATATATTATATCTTTGTGTATATACAGCTGCCGTCGCCCGCGGATCTATATAAAATTAAAAAAGATATAGGCGTTTTTCAAAACCCTTAATTTTACGGGAATATACTGCCCTTGCCGCACAGGCCGTATATAACACTAGTGATGGGATACAAAGAAATCGATAACGACTTTTATAATCGTTAAAATATTTATTATCGTCATCGTGTCTGTACGTAATCAAAACAAATATTATTCATTCTCATGTAATTATAAACAGTTTAGTTTTATTTTAGAATAGTTTGTTTTTATTTTAAAATTGTAATTTTATGTTGTTTTTGGGCATGTTTTTGTACCATATATATAAATAAAAGTAAATTATAAACAGGGGTCGGACTTTAGAGTAGGTCAATTTCAATATAGATGTCATAGTCTTGAATTGTCGCATTAATAAAATGTCGTATCGACGCGGAAACGTGAACAATGCGCAGCACTATGGCCAATCTGAGCGCTGCGTACCCGCCTTTCGGTGCGGTACGGGGTGATGGAGTACGGACAAATAGTACCCGTGCCGCGCCAGAGAAAAAAAATACCTTTCAGTGCGTTACGTAAAAATACTTCCCGTACATTTTTTCTTTTGAAATAGAATATACTTGAAGTAAGAATATCGGGAGTATAGTCATCTTTCTCTTACACATACGGGAACATAGAAAAACCACCGCCGCACCGAGGGTAAGACAAGCGCCGATAGCTGCCGCACCGGCGGAAAGTCAATTACGGCCAAATGCTTCCCGTAACGAAGCGAATGTGTTAAGCAATTATCATCGTTGATGAGCACCTACAACACCAGAAGGGTTGCAAGGTCGTATCGAAACGGATATCCCGCGGGCGACAGTTCTTTCCACAGTTTAGCTGTGCGAGGCAGTAAGTTTCAGGAGAAACGCACAGTTCAGTACGGTTACCATCAGTTTGTCATAAACGCCGTCGAGAACGTAATTTACTTTCTATACATCTCGCTCGCACTCGCATATTAGTGCAAACGGGATGTATAGAAAGTAAATTACGTTCTCGACGGTGTTTAAGTCAGTGACAAACTGATGGTAACCGTACTGGACTGCCAACCGTCTTTAAGGGGCCCACTGATTAACAGTTCGCCGGACGGTATCGGCCTGTCAGTTAGAACAAAATTTTGACAGTTCCGAACAACTGACAGGCCGATACCGTCCGGCGGACTGTTAATCAGTGGGCCCCAGTGGTGAAGATGGATGGAAATGTTCGTGTGTTGTTTTATTAAGGTACAAATTAAGAATTAATTATGACAATACTGATTTGTGAAATTTAAAAATAAGAAGTCGTAAATAAATTTCTGAATACAACCAAAGCTAAGCTACAGCATTGTGTATTAGGTATTGCCGAAATAGATTGACATAAATGTTCGCGTCATTAATAGACAAAAAATTAACAAACACATTTAAATGTAACAAAACGTTTCAAATTGTTACTCCCGATATATGAAAAACCGGAAAAAAGTAAACACAGTTCATATCGGTTTCGGCGAATCCGGAGGGTTGTGTCGTCACATATTGAATTTTCCACTACATACCGACAGCGTTATTGAAGCAATTCTAGTGACCGAATCGTGATTAAAAAAGTTTGCCTAAAACGTTATTTAAAACTAAAAGCGAGCGGGCGCTGCCTATTTCACCTACTTCACATTTCTCACCTGACACCAGTGACCGAATATAGGTACCAATGGGTCCATATGACTGACACTGAAAGCTAATATATGGATGACCCACGTTAGATCGGGCCGTGTCCGGGCCGGAGCTTCCGGCGCATCGTTTTCTATGGAAAGCATCAAGTGATCGCATGTCATGTCATAGAAAAGTAAGCCCCGGAAGCTCCGGCCCGGACACGGCCCGGTCTAACGTGAGTCATCCTTTAGTGTCGCTTTGTATATAGATCACTATCATTACTACACCTTATAAAACAAAGTCCCACGCCGCGTCTGTCTGTTTGTGTGTTTGTATGTTCGCGTAAACTCAACAACTACTGAACGGATTGTCATGCGGTATTCACCTATCAATAGAGTGATTCTTGAGGAAGGTTTAGGTGTATAATTTGTTAACCTGCGCGAAGCCGGGGCGGGTCACTAGTCTTTAATATAAAAAACGTCCTAAATTACGCGTGTCATCAAGTTCCCATTGTTTCGTTGTTCAGTCAAGTGCTAAAAATATGGGTGCACAAATCATCTCAAAAATATGTCCCATAGCTCTTATGTCAGCGAATTAAGAACTATGGGACATATTTTTGAGTAAGTTGTCTACACCCATATTTGTACACTTGACTGTACTTTCGTTGGAATCATATTGGAATGCTTTACGTAGGTACTTATTTATTTAACTGGTATCCTGAATATCCTGATACTTTAAAAAGTAATTAATCGTCTGTCAATTCAATTCCAAAATCCTCAGAAGCGACATTGACATTCCACAAACTCCCAAGATTGATGCATTTCACAAATTCGAAGAATCGCTCAAATTCCATTTCACAAAGCACACGGGAATCCACGGAGAGTCGGTGTCCACGATTCCGCGAGTCCCGCGCGACGCCGTAAAATGCCGGGACGTCGGAATGGGCCATAAAGCCTGGACACCCTACGTGCGCTAACTAAGTCAGTGTCATCGAGAATACGGGCCGCACTTTGTATAGCAGAATGGCCGGGATTTTTCGTTTGCCAGTTGCAGTTTTTGAAGTTTTCACGGGAAATTAAGCTGAAATATGAGTGGGCTTTGCTGATGTACAGAAATATCTCTTTGAGTGTGTTTTGGTTTTATTAAAGCGGGCGCAGCACGGGTTTTGCTCTCGTTGTGGGTCAAACAGATCACTGTGTTATGTCTTTCCTGTAGACATACACAAGAGTTAAGGGCTATAAAGGTTAATTTTCTTATTTAACCCTTATCCAGGTGAAAAGGTCCTCCTTTTATTTAAAGAACTATGATAAAATCATTGCTTACATGCCCACAAGCTGTTAACTATTGCCCACAGGAGAGAAAAATGTACTGTTCGCGATAACACACTAGTGGATAAGGGTTAAATAAGAAAATTAACCTTTATAGCCCTTAACTCTTGTGTATGTCTACAGGAAAGACATAACACAGTGATCTGTTTGACCCTTATAGTGCCTATTAGTAAGCCATGTTTAAGGCACGGTTCTGCACCTTTTTTGTATTTCTAATATAAAGAAAAAATAAACACCAATAACCATATAACAAAAATTTGGCAGGCTAATTAGAATCAATGGTGTTGGTCCCTATCCATTATTTTAATACATCTTTTTATAAGTAAGAAACAAATAAAAAAAAAGTTTGTAAGAGGTAGAGTTAGACCAAGAAAAGTCTGCAGCGATTTTGTACGCAGTGTAAACAAGTGTTATCTATTTATTACATAATAATTTCATAGAAGTTTCACGTTTAAAATAACACGCGTATGCTATCAAAATCGCTGCAGACTTTTCTTGGTCTAACCCTAAGTTTTATCAATAAGGGGGTTATCTTTATTTATTGATCGAAGACAGGTCTCGCGTAAACACCGCCTATCAGACGGTACGTATTTTCGAAATTCGATGTTATTTTTGTTCTCACGTTCTGTTTTCCACTTTTGAAATGCTATTTGCGCCAATTTTAAATGACACTGTTGTCACTTAAATAGGTTAGAGACAATATGTTTCAATGTTGGGAGGGGTAGGGTAGGGGCATACATTCAGTTACAAGTTTTATTCTTTAAGGAGGGGCCAGGGGTACATGCAGCATCAATAGTAGCGGATGGAATAACGCTCCAAAAATATCTGCCACCTCTTTGTTTTACATACAACATACAAAGACATATCTATATCATATACCAAACAGGTAAGGTTTAATTTCGAACAGTTCCAGTCTAATGGTGAGGAACCCAAATACAACTTTAGGCACCGCCACGAACTCCGTCCACCACGCACACGGCTAGCTAAATCTAGAAAATGTCTGCACACAATTGGCCCGAAAATCTACAACCGAGTCTCTGAAGACATAAAATCTGCGAATAGCAATAACACGTTCGTACTCAAACTTAAAAAATACCTAGTCTCTGCTGCCTACTATTCATTGAATGAATTCTTCGAATAGGTGAATTTATAATAATGTATGCACTTCTTGCTTAATTTTAATAATGAAATGTATTATGTAAAATAATGTATTATAAATATAGAATAGTAATGTACCGAATAATATGACGTGTAAAATTGTATTATTGTATTGTATTGTATTGTATTGTATCTCTTTTTGTTAAGCTATCAGAGAAAAGTACATTATGCAACGTGGTGGGTAAGTGAAATTTTGGAAACGAGGGTTTTTATTATGGAATTAAAGACTCGAGCTTGCAATATTTTTACCCCCGGAGTTACACACAATGTTTTTTATCACAGGCGCGAAGAAAAAACTAAACTTTAAGCGAAATAAGTCTAAAATACGGTGACATTTCAAACATTCGTCCGCCATATTGTCATCCTTTGGCAGGTTAGACATCAAAGGCAGTAAAGCTCAATAAAGGCACAAACCCATCCGCCACTTATTACCTAAGCCACGATTGAAAATTTTGTAAAAATATTGTTCAGAACGCATCTTGTGTGACGTCATGGACGGCCGATTGCGTCCGAAATTCGAAGATCGGCAACGATCGGATTCGTATATAACGTCCGCCGACAGCAACCAACGGCAATCTTCCAAAATACGTTGAACGACAAACTCTTACTTGTATTGTATTAATTTAATCTTGGAAATAAAACTTTGTAAACTAGTTAAAATAACAAGTCTTCATTGAAGATCCTCTTAGGCATCCCTGCACTACCTAGAAAGGAGCCTAGGCCCCAACAATATTATAAACGGCTATTAAATTACTCTAGTTTTTTTCACAATCCATAACTCCCGCGGGAACAATATAGGCTTTTGTCCTTTAGTACACCTGCATGAAATAAGATATTTTACGAGCAAGTGTGATGAAATGGTCTACTTTTTATGGTGACCGTACAATTTTACAGATATAGATGGAAGACTCTCAAACAAAATAAACAAACTGGAAGAGATCCCTTAACGGGATAAGTTCGCCTTTGTACACATTTACTGTATTACCTCTGTGTTATGTACTTGTTTTGTACAATAAAGTGTTTACTACTACTACTACTACAAAATACCTACTTACGGGTATTTTATACCCGGTATTAGAAAATACCTTACAGGTTAAGGTGTAATTACCAGACCTGTAATGTCCCATTAACCGCTCCACTAAACTGGGAGAGACCATTAACTGTGTGCCTTAAAATTGCGTGCGATGCACTTTGCACTACGTCTGTATCGAGTGATTAAGGTCAGGTTTTGGCAAGAGCGGGCGACAAGATATTATTTACATCACCTATTCGAAAAAGGGCTTTTTCTTCCCCGCTAGGAGGGATCAAAGTGGCACTTTTCTTCCCTGCTAGGAGGGATCAAAGTTGTACTTTTCTGTTAAAGGACACGATTTCTTTTTCTTTCTTGCATACTATTTTTTTTTGGTCAAATAACACATATTTTGGAACATAACAATTTCCTCATAGTTGATGTGAAAAGCAGTATGTGTCTCACGGTATCAAAATTATTTCGTCTTGGGCGTTAACACTTGAATCCCTCAATACACTCAGGATTCTACTTTAGAATCCATCGCTTCATTCAGGATTCAATGTACGCCCTTGACGGAAATATATAATTTTGATCCCTTGTAACACAAACTACTATTTCTTTTATGTCATAGGAGGCAATTTTACAAAATTTCATGTTATTTCAGTTTTAAAATGAGAGAGCGTAACTTCGATTGAATGGCGGCGGTTAGGTTCGTGTAACTCTTAATGAGCTTAGAGCACGCTTTAGCGATAATAACGTTAATTAATTATTACATGAGCTTCGTGCATTCATCGTTTTGGATGGTTGTGTGTGTTTATAGAATATAACCTATTAGCACCACTTGCAGCATTTCGCTAACCCGGGGTTAACCGGGTAAACCTGGAGTTGCCATGGTTACCAGTACAATTTAACACTGGGTTAACGGTTCAACGGGTTAACCCCGGGTTAGTGGGATGGTGCAAGTGGCGCTAAGTAGTTGGGAATTTTTGTTATGAAATAAATGTAAATTACGAGTATAATATAGCTTGAGTTATACTTCCTCAGTCGTTCACTCTTGACAGAGTGGTCGTGGTTGTATGATGAGACGTATCTATCGTGGATAACGCAGCCCTCGCAATGCGCCTCCACTTGCCACGGTCTTCAGCGTTACGGGAACATTGGACTATGGTGGTTTGTGTCGCAGATTTGATCAGGTCTGTCCAGCGCGTAGGTGACCGACCTCGTGACCGCTTGCCTTCCACTCGTCCCTGGACAACGAGACGTTCCATGGAGTTTTGGTTTCGTGTAACGTGCCCGAAGTATTTGAGGATTCGTATTTGAACAGTCGACGATAATCTCTCCTTCACTTTGAGTTCTTCCAAGATCGAAACATTGGTCCGAAACACAGTCCAAGGAATTCGCAGTAGTCTCCGCCAGCACCACATTTCGAGTGCGTCAATTTTGCGTCGATCTTTCAGACTCACCGTCCACGTTTCTGCACCATAAAGAAATATTGGGAAGACTAAGCTTCTCATTAGGCGCACTTTCGTGGTTTTAGTGATGTTGCGGTTGCACCAGACTCCGTTCAGCTTGTCAACGGCAGATCTTGTGATAGCACATCTCCTGCGGATCTCGTCCTCACACCCACCATTGTTCGTGATTTATACTTACTTAGGTACTATCGCCTACACCAAGGCTCTCCAAACCCCGGCCCGCGGGCTAAATCCGGCGCGCGAAGCGTTCCAATCCGGCCCGCGAAGCGTTCCAATCCGGCCCGCCGACAGCGGTCCAATCCGGCCCGCGGGAGCCAGGCTCCAGGTGTTCACAGCCCTAACAGCAGCAACCAGATACCCCCCCCCCCCCTCCCGGGGCGCAATATGGCCCTCAGGTAAAAAAGTTTGGAGACCCCTGGCCTACACTGTTAAGTGTACATCGGTGGACCTTATGCCTTTTGTAATAAGGTCCACCGATGTACAGTTAGGAGTGTTGCTGTTTGTACAAGAGAATACGTAAAAAACATAGCAAAGTTGGTTGATGGTGATAAGTTTACAGAACGGTTTGCTAAGTTATTCAGTAATTAGTTGCTTTTAATTACTTACCCCCTTATCGTTTGTCCCTTTCCGACGTATTGGTATGATGGAAAGGGACAAACGATTATTATCGGCTTGTCAACTTTAGTAAACGTTTATGAATAAGGGGTATGTTGCTACCAATACGCTCTATTTGCCCAATAGGCTCCGCCTCTGGCCACAGCCTTACTGCAAACCTTGCCGGAGCGATTAGCCGCGGTTGCTGACGCTGCTCCTTTAATTGATGGCGAAAACTAATTGTTTCACGCTAAAGGTAAAACGCTATAGTTCATTCAGTAGCCAAGGTAAAGTACTTTAACTATTGTAAGTTAAAAGAAAAGCTGAGAAGCTCTTAAGAAATCCGTTTTTAGGGTTCCGTACCCAAAAGGTAAAACGGGACCCTATTACTAAGACTCCGCTGTCCGTCCGTCCGTCCGTCCGTCCGTCCTTCTTGAAACTGAAGTTGAAATTTTCACAGATGATGTATTTCTGTTGCCGCTATAACAACAAATACTAAAAACAGAATAAAATAAAGATTTAAGTGGGGCTCCCATACAACAAACGTGATTTTTGACCGAAGTTAAGCAACGTCGGGCGGGGTCAGTACTTGGATGGGTGACCGTTTCTTTTTTGCCGTTTTTTGCATTATGGTACGGAGCCCTTCGTGCGCGAGTCCGACTCGTACTTGCCCGGTTTTTTTTATCACACTGGAGAGAAGCGCTGATGGGCTAGCGGTAAGAGCGCGCGACTTTCAACTTTCAATCCGGAGGTTGCGGGTTCATGGGTTTTTCGGAACTGTACGAAATATCACTGATATTTACCGGTCGCTTTTCGGTGAAGGAAAACATCGTGAGGATACCGGACTAATCCCAATAAGGTCTAGTTTACCCTCTGGGTTGCAAGGCCAGATGGCAGTCGCTTTTGTAAAAATTAGTGCCTACGCCAATTCTCGGGCTTAGTTGCCAAGCGGATCCCAGGCTCCCATGAGCCGTGGCAAAATGCCGGGATAACGCGAGGAAGATATGATGAAACGGAGACCTTCGTTTGGTCAATCAAGAAAATTGCCAGTGACATCGCTCGTTTTCTGCTTGCTGCAACGCTGCAGCAGTAAACGCAGCAGTTGCAACCCGAATATAAGCTTAAAGGTGACAGTCCATTTCCAACGACAGCAGCACTAGAGCACTACCATTCATTTTACTATGGAAAATGACAATAACACCGACGCGTTCGTACTAGTAGTGCAGCTGCGGTAAGAAATGGAATGGATGGCTCGCGTTAGATCGGGCCGGGGCCGGGGAGCTGCCGGCGCTTCGTATTCTATGGAAAGCACCACGTGATCACCGATCAGCCGTCATAGAAAATTAAATGTCGGACGCCTCGGCCCGGGCCCGGGCCGGTCTAGCGTGAATCATCCTTTAAGAATATCATAAACAACTCATTTCCATTTAAATATTCCAAACAATTATCGCCAAAGATAATTACTATGGAACCTTAGAAGTCAAACGGACTTATCAAGCAAATCTTTCAGTCAACTTATAGGCAATTATAAGAATTAATTCCCGAACACTCCTTTTGATGTTTGAAAGGGTCGAGTTAGATTAATTTGTTTGAACTTAATAGTACGTTGCTTCTGGAAAAAAATATATGGAAAACTTGGCATAATTAATAGAAGACTTTTTTCAATTGGGATATGTACGTTATGGACCGAAGTTATTTTTCATCAACCCTCCCCAACCCTCCCCCCTCTGCGTCACCCCCCCACACCCCCGCAAAGGGCCCGAAACGCGGTTTTTCTAAATTTTTAAGAAAACCGTTCAAGATATAGAAAAAGTGTGTAGGAACGAAGTGATCCTTAGTAAATTTGCTATTTATCTCTTATACACACTATAGTGCTATCACTTATAGTTTTTGTGAAATCTGTCACCATGTATGCAACTTTTTTAGAATTTACGTTTTTTTTTCTTTTGTAAGTTAACTTTTCTCAAAATATACTTACGATATCGCCAAATTTTGTTTAATTTAAATAAAAAGTTAATACGTTCTTTAAAATGGTGTATTATTTATTATTAAACTCCTTCATTTGACGATGCTATGCCATTTTGAACATACATCGTCTTCAAACATTTTTAAGCTCACCGAACATCGTTACTATTAACCACTTGACTGTGAAACAGATCGCACGGTCGCGTTTTTATAGCTTGCCTCACATAGAAGGTAGCCTATAGAAGTGGTGTGCGCGTGCCACCGTGAGGGACAAAATATACGAAATGCGACAATATTAAAAACACGTTTTACATTCCTGACAATATACCAAAAACAATAATCTAGGTATTTCGGTCGGGTTATTGAAATGAAATGAAATGAAAATTTTAACCCATACTAAATTTATGGTGGGGAACAAACAAAAAGTGAGACTGTGACAAGGACAAGCAATAGTACCGCTTTCTTGCTACTCCTACTGAAAGTTCTATAAGTGTATCTCTTTCGGTCATTTGGCCCCTCCCCCGTTTCCTCTCTATTATTGTACCTCTATGTTGCCTCACCATGCCTGTCACGCTCTAACAAGTATGTAAGTGCGAAAGGGACGCGCATAGTGATAGGCGATCAAAATGGAACCGTGCTGCGCCCGCTGACCGAATTTTATACAACACAAACGAGGGTGAACTCACGATTTTTGACCACCACACACATGAAAAGTTCATCATCTTCTTCGCGTTGTTCCCGGCATTTTGCCACAGCTCATGGGAGCCTGGGGTCCGCTGGCAACTAATCCCATGATTTGACGTAGACACTAGTTTTTACGAAAGCGACTGCCATCTGACCTTCCAACCCAGAGGGGAAACTAGGCCTTACTGGGATTAGTCCGGTTTCCTCACGATGTTTTCCTTCACCGAAAAGCGACAACTAACGCGAGGAAGAAGATGTGTGTGGTGATCAAAAATCGTGGGTTCACCCTCGGTTGTGCTGTACCTATAAATTTCGGTCAGGATCCGTTTCATATACAGACAAGTGGTTAATAACGATATTAGCTGACATTGAAAATATTTGAAGGCGATGTATTTTAAAAATGGCATAGGATCGTCAAATGAAGTAGTTTAATAATAAATAACACATACATTCATATAATCACGCCTATTTCCCGGAGGAGTAGGCAGAGACCACGGTTTTCCACTTGCTACGATCCTGACATACCTCTTTCGCTTCCTTCATTTTCATTACATTCCTCATACACGCTCGCCGGTTTAGGGTGCTCTTGACCTGGCCTTTCGTCAGGATTTCCCCGATCTGATCAGAGACAATCCGCCGAGGTCGACCACTTCCAACTCCCACTTCCACTTCTCCCTTATACACTCTCTTTGTTGGCCTTCTTTCACTCATTCTTTCCACATGTCCAAATCATCTCAAAATACCTTTCTCAATTTTAGTCACTACATCAACATTCAGTCCACACTTTTCCCTTATCACACTGTTCCTAATTCTATCTTGCAATCTCACACCACACCCACTTCTCAGCGCTCTCATTTCCACTGCATTCACTTGGCTCTGATGCCTCTTCTGCCATACCCAACTTTCGCTACCATACATAAGTGTAGGCACCAACACCCCTCTTTGAACAGCCAACCGTGCTTTTTGCGACACCTTCTGGCTGCTCATAAAAGCGTTAAGTGCCCCATTCACACGTTTTCCAGCATTCACTATCCTTTCAATGTCTTTATCATGCTTACCGTCCCTAGTGAACAAGGTTCCTAGATACACAAACTCTTTCAATAAATAATACCCATTTTAAATAACATATTAACTATTTACTTAAATAAAAAAAACCGGTCAAGTGCGAGTCGAACTCGCGTTCCAAGGGTTCCGTACATAAGTCCGACTCACGCTTGACTGCACATTTCTAATAGGTTTTCCTATTATCTATAGGTAAAGTACTATTTTGTGTATTTTTTCAAAATTTTAGGCCCAGTAGTTTCAGAGATAAAGGGGTGGGGGGGGGGAGGAATGGTCGGACAGACAGACAGACGCACGAGTGATCTAGTGATCTTATAAGGGTTCCGGTTCCTTTTGAGGTACGGAACTCTAAAAGCGTGAAAGATATCGTAAGTGTTATTTGAGAAAAGTCATTAGAAGAAAAAAAACACTGAAAATGCTAAAAATAGCATCTTCCGTGACGTATTGCGCAAAAACTATAAGTGATAGCAATATAGTGTGTATAAGAGATAAATAGAAAATTTAATGAGGATCACTTCGTTCCTACACCCTTTTTCTGTATCTTGAACGGTTTTCTTAAAAATTGAGAAAAACTAGGTTTTGGACCCTTTGCGGGGGTGTGGAGGGGTGACGCAGAAGGGGGAGGGGAGGGGAGGGTTGATGAAAAATAACCTCGGTTGACAACGTACATATCCCAATTAAAAAAAGTCTTCTATTAATTATGCCGTAATTTTAGCTAATTTCACTGAACTATAAAGCGTTGTATGGAGTTTATTTATAGTCCAGGCGGCTTAGCACGGTCGCGTTTTTATCCCTTGTCACCATGCCTGTCACGTTCTAACAAGTATGTAAGTGCGAAAGGGACGCGCATAGTGATAGTCGATAAAAATGGAACCGTGCTGAGCCCGCAGGAGATAGATGCGGTTCGACAAGAGTTATCGAATCATAAAACATAAGTTTGATCGTGTTTACTAATTAAGAGAAAAACTGACATCAAATTTACGCGTGTTACATTATAAACGTAGTAGCTAAGTTATATGTAAATCTTTCATGTAGAAAAATAAAGGAACTATTACGGCTCAGCCACGACATTACGCGACTGGCGACGGCGGCAACTATAGGTTGGAGCAAGACACAGCTATCGGACCTTTCGTTCTCACCTATGGTTGCCGCCGCCGCCGTCGCCAGTAGCGGAATGTCGTGGCCGAGCTGTTAAGCCTAATTTTCTCGATGACCATTTCCTATATGAAAGTTTTTGGAAAATTTTCAGATTTTTGTATAGGAAACTTTGCGTAACTTGCACATCTGTACACGCATTGTAGCGAACGCATACCGGTTCAAATGGTCCAATTACAACGCCGAGGCAGCCCTGGACAGGCGTAGCCCCTAAATAAATAATGTGGCATTGTTCGGGACAGTTAAGAGACCGATATGGCATCTTAAGTTTAGCCACGTAGTAGAGAAGATGACGGAGCTAGTTTCCAATTTTGACCGGTCAAAGGTTGGGTTACCTTATGGATTTGACCAGTCAAAATTGGACATAAGCAATGCAGTTGGCAGTGCAATACTGCAGCAATAATGCTGGTGCAGTCTTAATCCGAACGGTAGGTACCTTTACTGACGTGCAGCGTTGTCATTATCAATCTCATTGACAATTCTCATGAAAGTACCTACGCAAGGTATAGGCATGCTGCTAATCTGAACAGCGCGCGTAGCCACGTGCAATCGTTAACGCTACGTAGCGAACGAAACGCAACTGTCACTGTCACACTAATATGGAAGAGTGATAGAGAGACACAAAGCGATTCGATGGCGAAACGCAAGCGATCGTCAACTTGTCTAGGGCGCCTGATGGGCTTTAGAGACTTCCCCTAATTAGGATTCCGTACCAACAAGGTACAAAAGAAACCCTTATGGTGCGACTCTGTCCGTCTGTCACATCGCTATTTTTTAATTATTCACGATGGCTATTCGAGAACTACATAAATAAAGAGTAAGAAAAGCTCCTCCGCAACATTCGCCCGTGGCCATACACGGTAAGTGGACCTACATTTTAAGCAAATCGAAAAAGTTGCCTGATTGATGCTCGAGCCGATTCGGGCCACTTTCATAAACATTGCGCACAAATTGACTCGCCCGACTTTTTCGACTTTTCTGATATATTATGTCGAGGCTTTTGGGGTTTTATGATACATAATTATGGTTTTGATATTAGTAAACGTGTAGACGACATTTAAAAAAACAAAAAAGGTCATTTTTTTAGATTTTTATTCTTAGATTATCTAACTTACTTAGTATGCAATTTCATAAACATTGCGCACAAATTGACTCGCTCGACTTTTTCGGGGCGCATCTGATATTATTACGGTTTTAGAATACTTTCAGGATTATAGTTTTGATACTAAGTAGTAAAAAAAAACAAAAAAAAGTAGTAAATAAGATATGTTGACGACATTGTATTTAATTAAAGGGTAATTTTATTTTTTTATTTGTAGGTATCTTATATGTAAGTATCTTATATGTAAGTGTTTGTGTTTACGAATTAAAATATTCTATTCTATTCTATGTCTGTATCTTTAGGTATTTAAATAAAAGTAATCAAATAATTTGTAAATTTTCGGGTACTTCTAACATTATTGGTTAACCGACCAAATACCGCCTGGATCTGTCACTGAACGGCCTGACTTTAAACTTACCCTTACCCTCAACTGGCTTAAGGAGCCATTTGAAGGTAGATTTTGTTTACTTTTTATTTAAATACCTAAGGATATAGACTATAGATACCTACTGACTGAAAGTAACACAAGCCATTCGCATAGTCTAATAAAACATGGTCTTCTATTCCCAGAGTGACACAGGCCTACGTCACAACAACATGGCCGCTATATATAGCGCTATCGCATATTATCATATAGCGCTGTCGCATGATGACGTAGGCTTGTGTCAGTTAGGTGACCTAGAAAAGACGGGAATGGAGTACCAGGCGGAGTATATTATTATACCATGGCCATTCGCACAAAGTCAAACCAATCACACTGGGAGAGTGACGTAAAATGGATTTGTTTGTAAGTTTTTGATTTTGTATTTAGAATTGTTTAATCTTCTTTTCTAAGCCTAGAATATCTTATATTTACTTATCTGTCTAGTCACAAAGGTACTTCGCAAAAACGACCTAATTTAGTTAATTTTTAGTACAGCTACCTGAACTACAAATAGCTCTATTATCCTAGATAATCATTCGTTCCCATTATGTCCTGTAAGTGGCTCCCATTCAGGGCTTATATCAAACAAAATCCATTCAGTTCCAAGAACGCCACCAAAGCACAAAGAGGCATTCAGGAGCCGCATAATAAGGATATCAGGTCGATTACTTATCTATAATAAGATCTCATCTGCACTCAACCACAGGTTTTGTGGGTAAAAGCGGATTTTGGACTATTTAGGTTAAATTTCTTTGAAACAACGAGGATGGTAACTAGGCTATTTTATGTTAAGTTAAACATTTGCAACCAGTACTTGTCTATTGAGTGTATTAATTTTGGCTGCCAAAATATATGTAGAAATGTGATACCTAGACAAATCCGGGTCCTAATCTTAATAAGGGGGGGGGGGGGGTTAATCTTATTTAGGGGAGTTGTCTTAATCTCCACCTCACATGGCGACCCTGCCAGTGCGGCCTTGTGCTGAACTGGCGGCGCGCCGCGCCAGTTAGTGAAGGTCGAGATAGATGAAGCCAGACAAGATCGTAAATTACTAAAGAGAAGACGCTGTCCAGAAAGATTTTGGTACATTGACCCTCCTGTTGCTATCGCTATTGCACTCGCATAATTAAACTCGCTCAGTGACATTGGCATTATGGGCGGGACAGCAACATAGGTACTTATGCGGGTGCTACAGAGATAGCAACAGGCCGAGTCAATGTACGAAAATCTATCCGGAAATCGTGTCTGCTTTACACAAAAAAACGTGATTTAAACGTTGTTCCCACATATACAGATATAACAGATAAATATTATAATTTTCATAAAATAACTTTGCTACCAAACATCTTACGTTTATGAAAAAGTAAAAGCAGTGACCGGAACACAGTGAATGAAAACAGAGCGGCAGTAGTTTGGAATTATCTATTAACCGGATTGGAAAGTAGACAGCGCCGTTTATATCATTATTATCACTGAGGCTCGAGGGCATTACTTTATATCAGTACGGTTACCATCAGTTTGCCACTGACATAAACGCCGTCGAGAACGTAATTTACTTTCTATACATCCCGTTTGCACTAATATGCGAGTGCGAGCGAGATGTATAGAAAGTAAATTACGTTCTCGACGGCGTTTATGCCAGTGACAAACTGATGGTAACCGAACAGGAGTATTCAGGACATGAGAAAAGTTATGGGGTTTTACCACGCAAGAAGGTAAAAATAAGGAGATAACTCAAGAATGAACTATAGGTAATCAAATAAGTGCTCATTGCTCAAATATTTTTACCCGTAAGAATTGTAGAAAAGTATCCGCGTAGCCAGGATACGATATGAGCTTTGAAACTTTGATTTACTTTCTTTTGAGTCGATTACGGGTAAGTGTCGTGTATTTCAACGTTATGTTAAAAGATTCTAGTTGATTTTGATGATTATTATGAACCCGACTTCCAAAACGGCGGTTCAGCACGAAAAATACCGTCGATAGGTGAAAGTTTCTATAAGTACTTATTAAAAAACATGTTAAAAGTTCCACAAAACATTCTGTAATAAAAGTTTAAAGGGAAATAATCCTACTAGTGTTAGGGTCATTGCGTCGGTTCACCGTCCAGTGCCTGTTTCCGTCCACTTGGCGTAGTTGCCACAAAGAATTATGTAAGTACCTATAATTTAATATATACCTATACAGCATGGAATTTGACGACGGACCTTTCCGGAAATGGGAGATAGTTTAGCCTTAGCTCTATATTTTCTCCATAGAAACTATGTTAATATGGGCAACCCTTTCTAAATTATGGCCTTTTAAATATCCATGCAAAAAACTACTTTGTTCTAACCCTAACAGGTGACAGGGTCAATGAACTTACTTGTAAACAATCGTTAGACGACAGCTAAGTATGTTAAGTTTTGCCCCTTAGTTAAGTTTTCATAGGTCTTCTGGCTACTCGGTAAGAATCGTCGCAGGATTTATGTAGGTAAGAGATTCTAAGCGTGTGGCGCCCCTTGTTTAGTTTTTGGGTGTAGTATGTATGTAATTTCTCAATATTCAATAGTACTAACGACAATAAACAGTGCAAATGGTGACATTGACAATCACTCAAAAGTACTCAATCGTCATAAACAATAAAAAAATATATACAATTCTTTGTGGCAACTACGCCAAGTGGACGGAAACAGGCACTGGACGGTGAGCTGCCGCAATGACCCTATACTGTTTAAATTATTTGTACAAACTAGATATTGTAATTATAACCAAATAAACGCAATATGCGCAACTAATTTAATAAAACAATATAATATATGTACATAGATATTAATAACCAACAAAGTTACAAATGCAATCCGCTTTATCAAATAACCTTTGGCCGTAGTCCGGGCGCCGAATGCAATAAACGCCAAGTTATTATGGCTCGCCGTAAAGCAGAAATGGCGCTGCATGCTGGATTTAATTGTTTAGCTGATGCCTTATAATGCCTGGGATATTACCTAGCCTTCTTACAGGTTATAATGGGTTTGAATAATATATGAAAAAGCTATGAGTTAGGTACCTAATTAAAAATACTTCAGGCGCGCTTTGATTAATTACAGATACAGAACACAATATATAATAATATTTAACAATTGTGTTAAATACGCCGTTATTCCCAGAACTTAACAAACCCTTAGAAGCCTCTGTAAAATTTTGTCTCTTTAGGTATTTTTGGTAGAGTCTGTTCGAAAAGAGAAGAGTCGTGGAATATAATACATTCCACGACTCTTTCCGCACGCACAGACTCTAATATGTTTTTTCTGGCATTAATAGGTACGTTGGGAGTTTTTAAATTTTAAATTTAGGTAATACACTATACCCGCGGGTCATTGATTTTTGGGTCCGTACCCAAATGGTAAAAACAGGACCCTATTATTAAGACTCCACTGTCCGTCTGTCTGTCACCAGGCTGATGAACCGTGTTAGCTGAAATTTTCACAGATGATTTATTTCTGTTGCCGCTATAACAACAAATGCTAAAAAGTACGGAACCCTCGGTTCCCCGACTCGCACTTATCCGGTTTTTTATATATGTTCATTGACTTCATTGTTCACGTCTACCCCGTGCAGTTTGGATACCTGCCGAGAATACAGCCTAATTAGATCGCCCCATTGATCTGTCTTTGTCTCTTTCAATAAAGGCGTCGAGACAACAATCGACCATTTACTGAGCACAATTCAATGCTTTTACATTTCCACAAAGACTTAAATACGAGTCATAATCAATCGATTTGCAACTTTAATGTTATAGCGTTAAGGTTCATATTAGTTTAAAAGGATAGAGGGAGTTAGTTTAAATATAGAAGTAGAACCTTTCAGTTGATTAGAATGATCAGAGGGCCTACCGCGAATACCGAAGTTCGTAAATTGCCGGCATGTTTCTCCTTTACTCCAATTAAGGCGTAATTAGAGGGACAGAAAAAGATGCTCGTACTTTTGGGAACTTCGGTTTCCGCGGTAAGCATTCCTGAATAACATTTCCTATTTTACACTCTTTTTATATTCTATTAGAGTTTAAATTAGTTTGACATGTTCGTGAATTTAGTCTTAAGTAGTCTTCCGTTCAACGTTTTTTGTATTTTAAACTCTAATGGTATCGTATTAAAGTTCAATTTGCTGTTGTCTTGATGGTGGTTATTGTTTTATATAAGATAAAGATCGTTCAGTGGGTTCGAATGATCTTATTCTTGAGGATGCGAGCGTGAAATTGCTAATGAGTGAACTATTCAAAGGCGGTGAACAGTTTTAGATATCACATTTAATTATTTGAATAGCTTTTACCTTTAAATGCTCTTAAATATTGTTTAAGTTGGAATTCCTTGTTCTTAATTGTCACTTTAATTTGTGACATAGAGAAAAATCTCTCCGGCCTCTCTTAAGGAAAGCAAATGATACCTAATAATAATTTGTAATCCCTTTAGGTGATTTCAGCCAAAACACGAATACCTATACATTGTCTAAAGAAGGTTATTACAGTATAAATTCCTAGTATTAGTATCGGTGCTAATTACTAATTGTTCCTATTACAATGTCAATAAATAAAGGAGGACTATTACAGTAGATACTACTAGTAGATATAAATACCTACCGTAAGGAGGGTTATTACAGTAGATACTACTAGTAGATATAAATACCTACCGTAAGGAGGGTTATTACAGTAGATACTACTAGTAGATATAAATACCTACCGTAAGGAGGGTTATTACAGTAGATACTACTAGTAGATATAAATACCTACCGTAAGGAGGGTTATTACAGTAGATACTACTAGTATATATAAATACCTACCGTAAGGAGGGTTATTACAGTAGATACTACTAGTAGATATAAATACCTACCGTAAGGAGGGTTATTACAGTAGATACTACTAGTAGATATAAATACCTACCGTAAGGAGGGTTATTACAGTAGATACTACTAGTAGATATAAATACCTACCGTAAGGAGGGTTATTACAGTAGATACTACTAGTAGATATAAATACCTACCGTAAGGAGGGTTATTATTATTACATTTGATATTAGGTACTAGGTAGTATCGGTGCTCGCTAAGTACTAATTGCGTTGCAGCTAATGCTGCCGTTTCTGTGCTAGGCCGCTTTATCGCTACAATTTCTGGCGTTTTGTACAAAACATACGGCCTAGTATTCTGAAGGTGCCTGGCGAAAATCACACAAAACATATCTTCATCAGCGGGCGCAGCACGGTCGCATTTTTATCGCTTGTCACAATGCCTGTCACGTTCTAACTAGTAGCAAAGACATATATAACTTCGTATAAGATGAATAAAGTCTAAGGAAAAAACGTGCCTCGGAAATCGAGTAAAAGTCATTCTCGGATAGATGGCGCACAGCGCACACACCTTTGGCCTATGCTCGGCTAGATGGCGTGACGACACCGTTTCATATTTAACAATTTTAACACATAGATATCAGTGAATGAACATGGGCCAAAATGATATAAAAATAATAAAACCATTTATCCATATATATACATTTTTTTGATAATTTTATACGTGTTTATTTTGAGTTTTAGTCATGTGTTGATAGATGGCAGTGAATTAACAGTGACTACAAAATTTACTATGACAGGGCCCCTCTATACTATCTATTCTTTTTGCTAGTAGGTATGTAACTGCGAAAGTGACAGCCATAGTGACAGGCGATAAAAATGGAACCATGCTGCGCCCGCAGCTTAATATACCTATGGAAGTAGAATCCTAACGGATAATAGGTATGTGGTATGCTTCCATATGCTTATACAGTTTTTTTTCTATGTAAATACAGCGACAAAATATATATACGATTCACTTAAAAGTACATTTTTGACTTTAAAAAAGGTCTACACGACTGACACTTAACTGACACGCATCACTCACAGGTAATACCTAATACCAACTCAACTTCTTTACCTAAGCTGCTTTACAAAAATCAATTATTGGCAATACTGCGAAAAAGCCAAAGGAAAAAGGAACCTCAAAATATTTATTCAAAATTAGTTTTATTGTTACGATTAACGACAACACGATTTCATAGAAAACGTATGAAAAGTCATAAAAGAGGTTTTTAAGTACAATTCGAAGTACTGGAAGTGGAAGCGGTTAACACATTAAACCGAAACATTCCGCTAGTGCTTAATGTCCTGACTTTAAAACGGAATACCGTACCGTATGTTTCACAACTATTCGCTCCCGTTTCGGCTACACGAGCTATTAAAGACAACGATGTGTATCTGCTCTAATATTAATAAGGAAATATAGTCTGAACACGTTGTTCAACATAAGTCTTGCTAGGTACAATGTTTAGCAGCAAGTTGCGGTGTTAATTATTTTTAATTAATGTCATTAACGGTTCTAAAGCGGTTAAATTTTATTATTTTACCTTTTTCCGACATTTCAGCCAGGTTGCATTAGCTGTGGTCACGGAAGTGTGGTCACCACAGCTAGTGGATCCTGGCTGAAACGTCGGAATAAAGGTAAAATAATGAAATTTAATCGCGTTAGAACCGTTAATGTCATTAATTATGTGTACAAAACGCGAGAGTTTAAAGTGTTAATCAAATTATTTACAAGTTTTATAGTTATCGGCTTCATTAAACTAGATACTTTTGGGACCTAAAATGCATCAGAAATAAGAAAATGTACGATTAAAGGTGTCGCCTAATTTTCTATACTGAACAAGACAACGCTAAGCCTCGCTCTGGGTGCCCTATTGATATTCCGAAAAAAAATACGCCGATTTTTGTTTCGCCGACAACGATTCGCAGACGGGTTGTTTGGCAGAGTAACGATTCGCCGTATCTCGTTACGTATAATAGTCGTTTGCGAGAGTAGTCAATAAGCAGAACATTGATACGCATATTTACTATTCGTAGAATAATCATTTAGTAACTGTCATAATTACCCGAGAAACCATTGGTCGAAACACAATAGGTCGAATGTTCATTTGGCATTAATATTGAATGTTCGTTTTTTTAGCATTAGAAAAAAGGTAAACAATCTTGACGTGTCTTTTAATTGAAAAACTCTTTTTAAAAATAAGTCATGGCAAATATGTAACATTCACGAATCTAATACGATCATTTATATTCTTCTGCTTTCATAAGTAATACCAAAGAGAATAAAGTCTATAGAGACGGATTGTCAAAGTAAATTATGTAGCCACTGTAAATTTACTGCCATCTTTCGACAGAACATAAAACTGTTAGAACGCCATTTGACTTTGATCCTTATTCTTTAAGTGATATGTGTTAACTTATTAAATATTAATATTCACGCCATCTACTCGACTATAGGCCAAAGGTATGGTTCCATGTTTTCGAGCGATGGCGCCACAACCTTCAGCCTATGCTCGAGTAGATGGCGTGAATATTAATATTTAAAAAGTTAACACATATCAGTTAAAGAATAAGGATCAAAGTCAAATGGCGTTCAAACAGGTTTAATCTTCTGTCGAAAGATGGCAGTAAATGAACTGTAGCTACATAATTTACCATGACAGTAACTCTCTTCTTCAAATCCTCTTTGGTAATACTTAGTTACTGATTTTTAAAAAGCGTTTTTCAATTAAAAGACATGTCAACGTCACTTACCTTCTTTCTAATTCTAAAAAAATATATAAAATAAGGTGAGATTTTAATTATTGATGAAGTGCACCTGATGATGATGATTGTTGATGATAATTATGATGATTTTTTTAAAGTAGTATGTTTAGCGATTCCTCCAGCACCCATGGTCCGATTTGAGTTATTCTTTTTTTGTTTGAAAAAAGTTACCTGCGAGGTATTCCCATAATAATTTTGGTTCTGATCTGATGTTGTAATCCATGAGGAATTGACGGAACCCTTCAATTTTTAAAGGCATGTGTATTATGATTTCGGTATTTTCTAAAGTAACTCAAGCATTTCCTCCTGAAAGCCACCAATTTCATGAAGTGCAACTGTAGCCTTACCACGAGTTTGACACTACATATTCGCTAACTTCTTCGTAACTTTATATACATATACTTAACGCATTTACTTAAAAAATGATAATATTTTATTTCATTCTTTTGTTTCGAAAATAACGACTTATATGTAAAATGTGAAACGTTATTCGACTAAACACTGCTTAAACGAAATGATTACTCTGCCAAATGGAAATCGTCCAATAATAGTTCTGCGAATTTACACAGAAGCAAACTGAACGGTATGTGAACTAAGAATCTACGTAACGTTAGTTGACCAGAAGTTACATTGACAAATAAATGACTCTGCGAAACGATGTTCGGCGAATCGTTGTCGGCGAAGCGATGATCTGCTAAAAGTTTAACGGAGAATCATTAGGTACCCCTCGCTCTGACATACCGTCATGGAGGAAAATCTTTAAGACTTCGTTAACCATTCGCATTATTTGTATTTCATGTTCATAAATCTAAAATGTATAGTGTTTGTTACAAAGGGATAAAATATGGGCTACTTTTTATTTTGATGTTGTTTATTCATATTCCTCAGATTTCGATAACATTTGTTGTGTAGGTAGGTACAGCTAGTTCCCTATTCTGTGCAATATAAGCGCAATTTTACCGTATTTTCTACAAAGTCTTCCACATATTTACATAAACGTATGAAATTTTCGCAATTAAACTCAATGGGAATTCACATACATTTTTTGTCCCTTTAGATTTCGTGTTTATTCCGACCAGAATGGGGCTCTGCAAACCTATGTACTGGTATATATTAGGTATATGTATAGATATGGAGGGTAGAAACAGTCTTGCAATAAACGATATATATACTGAACGCATGCACGCCTATCAAAATCTGTCAAAAAAACAAAACTGTGAAATAAATCGAAAATGGCCTATTTAACAAAGGTTTGGCCTTATTCAATATAAGTATGTAAACAAGATTAGAACATTGTTTACCACAGCCGCTCTCACGCGCCCATCACCTAAATACTGCACATTTTAGCCCGAGGACGGTAAAACCAAGTGATAACTGCACATTGAGGGCACCTGTCAAAAACGAATCACTGCAGCATGTCATTACAACCCGTATTTGTGTATTTCGTACTTATTTTAAAAAGGGCTTACCATTTCAAAATTGTCGGAACACTTGAGGCTTTTTAATATTGGGGTTAGAATGTGTATCAATAGGTTTAAATTTTATTTGGAATCATGCGGGCTAAACATGGGTTTTGGAATTGGAACTTGCGTGTGAAAATGTCCTTGAAGTTGGAAAATGTCAATAGGTAATAGGAAATGTCAAGGTAGAGTCAGACCAAGAATAGTCTGCAGCGGATTTGATAGCCCACGCAGTACAAGTGTTATTTTAAACGTCAAACTTCTATGAAATTATGACGTATAAATGACACTTGCACTGCGTGGGCTATCAAATCCGCTGCAGACTTTTTTTGGTCCGACTCTATGTAGAGTCTGTTCGGAAAGAGAAGAGTCGTAGAATGTATTGGGCTCCATACTTTACACGACTCTTCTCTTTCCGCACAGACTCTATTATGTATGAGTGTATGACAAGTATTACTCACGTTACTTAGTTACACACGTAAGTAAAATTTAACTTATGTGGGCACAAATTGACATACTTACCTACCTACTTTTTGACATTGGACAATTGTCGAAAAACTAATAGGTCTCATATTTAGCAGAACTCCCTATGATTATTGGAATAAAATCCAAGAGTAACATTAGTAACTTAACCTTAAACTATGATTTAGTTAAAATTTTTGATAAGTAAGCGGTTTTTAATTTAAGTAAGTACCTACGATAACGTTTTTTTTAGCTGAAACATAATAACATTTAACATTTTACGTCAAGAAGATAAACCAATGAATTGGGATAAACCCACTTACCCAAACTCATACAAAACAAATGCAAGGACCGTTAAAACCATGTAAGGTTGTATGTAACTGCCTACGTAGTTACAGCGTGCGCTCGCTATCATAAACACCTACACACGTTTGCGCCTTATTCCGACGACATAAGAGTGAAAGTGTGTAGATATTTATGGAAGTCCTGTACGTCGTTACACCTAGTAACGAGCTCTGTACTAACAGTTTGCTTCCGCCTAATTTATCGTTTTTTGTAATTCTTTTCCCTATTCTCTGCTGTTTGTTGACTACTTCAGTTTTGGCGCTGATGAGTTCACCAAATAAATCCGAACCTTTTATAATCCGAAAGTAAGGTTGAAACCCTAATTGTTTTCTTATTGAAAGTCCTTGTTACATTTTTGTTACTTTTATTTAGGATATAGTTTTAAACACAACAACAACAACAAGGAAAAGGAACAAGGTTTCAAAACTATTTTTTGTTAAAACAATAGTTAAGTAGGTACTTGTGATGATACTGACGGTTGGTAAGCTAAGTACTCTCTATAACAGCGTTATTTGGTGAGTAAATACCTATTTAAGACCTCGCAGACCCGCGTATCAAAAAATTTAATCAGAAAACAGTAACTCTTACAAAAGTAACAATCTGAATATAATCTGTAGGTATATACTAACACATTGCCATGGGAATTCAAAACGCTTAATATGCAAATAACTTTTGAAAACTGCCTATTACCTATTATTTTTGTGGTATTCTTATAACTTTTCATATTATTTTATTTCGTTTGTAAAGTTTGTTAACTAAAGTTTAATTCATAAATAAATATATTTTAATTTCTTCAAAAAGCCAGGGGCCCACTGATTAACAGTCCGCCGGACGGTATCGGCCTGTCAGTTGTTCGGAACTGTCAAAATTGTGTTCTAACTGACAGGCCGATACCGTCCGGCGGACTGTTAATCAGTGGGCCCCTTTAGTTGTCCGCCACGGGGGGACTTCCCCCTAAATACTCGAAATTGTAATATTTTAGCCAAGTTAAAGCGCTGAAAGTAAAGTCCCCACTTACACAGGCCACACAAGGAGCCCGTTAACACATACACAGACATATCTTAATAGAATCAGGCAGGATTACCTATCTGGCGTTATTTACGAGGACGGCTCTAAAGCACGGCCGACAGTGAATGAATATAGGTTGGGATAGAGGTTATACTTTAATAGTTTAATGGTTATAGAAATTTGAATATAAATAGCGGACGTTTTGTCTATAAAACCTGGCTTTATGGTAACAAAGATGCTTAGAAGCAACAAGGATATTTTTAGGATCTATATCGGGATTCCTAAAGTATATTCTGCTATTTTTGAATTCGCTAATAGTTTTTGTCAAAATGGTAATTTTTTGTCCTAACACTCATACGCACTAATTATATTGTACTAACATCGTATAGGTAATTTTTATTGTCCTAATGTATTGTCATTTTGAAGAACGAACGAGATATTAACAGCTGGTTTTAGCAATCAATACTATTAATTAGACAAAATATTTAGCGGATCAACAAAATAGATATAATTATCTGAAAAAAAAAGAGATATTATGTGAAAATTATAAAACTCAACAATAATACGTCGCCATCAAATATTTCCGACCAGTATGATAAAACGCAGGTTATGTTAGTGTTAGATACTTAGGTGGGTACATTAAAACTTTTTCCCATTAAAAACTCTACCTACAAATTTTATAGGACTTTATTGCTGTGCTAATAATATATTGTTTAACCCGGCAGCCATACAAATGCTAAATTTATAACACATACTTTTTGTGATTAAATAGTTGTTAATCATGTAGGTACATGTATAGGTACTTATTAGGGATGTACCGAGTAGTCGTCGACTAGTCGGGAAAGCCAACTATCAGGCCTCATTTGTAGTCGGCGATTAGTCGGCGACTAGTCGGCAAAAATGGCCGATTAGTCGGCACCTTATAAGTGACAGAAAAACAGGGCAACAAGAAATAAACAGCAAATATTTACCATAAGCTTTACATCTGTTTTAACAAAGTTCCTATTTAGGGCACTTACGAAAATTTTCTATGGGAGGACAACCATACATGCACTCTTTTTTTTATTTGACGCCTTTTTCTACTGACGGAAAGTATTTCATTTCATATTCCTAAGTTCAAATAAAAAATAATCTAAAGCTTAATTAATTTCGAAAGTTAAGTATAGAATAGAACAACTTAAGTTTGACGAGTGACTTCGATTTTTAACATTCAATTTGAAAGCCCAGTAAAATCTCTCTTTTAAGTTTATATATTATAAGTTTGTGTTTGTATGAGCTAGCGATGTTGATCGCACAGAGTTAACTATAAAATAGAGTTATAATAGTAAATCAAGCGAAATAGTGCAATTAAGGGCGATAAAAGCATCAAAATGCCAAGTAAATTGCAGAAGAAAGAGCAGCTAATAGCAACAAACCGAACTTTATGACAGCATGATAAATAATGGACCTAAGTCTTAACTACTAACCTAAGTGATAGATAAGTGCATTAGTAAATAAGCCCAAAAAATCATTAAATAGAGTATGATATATGTAATAGAGTATGATGTATGTAATTATAATTATGTGTTATATTATTACACATATAATTTATTGCGTCGGGGGTTACGAAAACAAAAAGAATATGAATTACCTATACTCTATTTAATGAATTTTTGGGCCATATGTTTGACCCCAATGTCTGTCTGTCTGTGACATTGTAGCTCTCCCAAACAAATGGGCCAATTTCGAAGCGGTTTTTATATGTGAAAACGAATTTTCTTGCGGTGGTTCTTAGCAATGTTTCATAGAAATCCTTAGAGAATATAACCAAATAGAGTAGTCATTAACAGGCGTTCCTCTCTGTCGAAAATAGGCGGCCAATGGTCAATCACATGTCAACCACATGTATGGACTGACGTTTATCTGACATGGCTATTTTGACGTTACGTATACATTTGATGTGCCCCTCCCCCGCAAAAAACGGCAGACTATTTTGTACCGAAAATTATAGACATTGCGCCTCCGTTTGGTTATATCCTCTAAGTAGAAATCGATCCAGCAGTTTGAAGAGTATCAGAACTTTTCCAAAATGAATGATGTAAGGCATTTTTGGCATAAAATGGATTTTATGGCATATAGCTGAGGGGGTTTTTAAGTTTAATAGTTATTAAGAATTAGGTCGCCTTTTTCTTATTGTTAGGATTTAGATACTGATAGATACTTATCTGTTTAGTAGATAATCAAATTTATAGTACCCTCCCTTAATTTTTGTTTTAGACATTCACATTACTTTAACTTATTACATTAACTCGCCCTTTTGATCCCGATATAGTAAGCAGCAAGTTTCGGGTGAGAACCAAATCTTCACACTTCGCCCGCTTAGCCACTTTGCGTCATATGCGTGACTATGGGGCATGGCACACTGCGTCCGATTCGCACGTCGCTCCGAAGTTTGAGCGAGACAACGCTATACGCGTATTATAGCGACACCCTGACGTGCAAGTTACGGTGCTTAAGATGTCTATTCATCACTGTTTATATGTAGGTAATGTTCTGCTATTTGCCGTGGGAGAATGCTTGGCTTTTTTGGGCACTTGGCCCGGCGTGATCCTGATAGCCTGGAAAAGACTCTGCTAGTTGGGCCTGTTGAAGGCCATCGAAAACAGGGAGGGATACCCACACGCTGGTTCAACGCCATTCAAGAGGTTACACGCGAGGGGTTCCAGGGTTCCTTAAGGAAGGCAATGAATCAGCCAGGATGGAGAGCACTACAGCGCAGAGCGACTTATGGTGTTGGTGGTCACGACCCTCAGACATGAGGATTCGACTAGGAAGAAGATATGTAGTTAAGTAGGTATGTTTCTATAGCTGTGTTTCCCGGTAGCGGTTTGGGAGATCCTGAAGTCACTGGAAACGACAAAAGGACGTAATCACGTGCGTAGTATTAATTGTTCCTAGAGTTTTCCCTTTATTCAGTACAGATGTGCGCTATGACGTCATTGAATATGTATTGTATTCTTTAACTGTATTCGTATTGTAGACAATAGGGATGATGACACATGTTGAATTTTATGACGAATTCTAGTTATATTTTAAACGGCGTTAGTTCAGGGGTATAACTTTACACTTTCTCCTTATTTATAAAATTTTGCAACCGCTTACAAACCTCTGTTAAATGTTTCTCTATCTACCAAACAGAAATGTTTTTTTTTTTCTTAGCCTATTTGTGTGAGGGACACACAAAAAGGCGTGTGTTTTAAAATGTTTAAATTCTGGCTCACTGATTCCATTGAGTTTTTGTAACCTTTCATCATCATCATCATCATCATCATCATCATCATCATCATCATCATCATCATCATCATCATCATCATCATCATCATCATCATCATCATCATCATCATCATCATCATCATCATCATCATCATCATCATCATCATCATCATCATCATCATCATCATCATCATCATCATCATCATCATCATCATCATCATCATCATCATCATCATCATCATCATCATCATCATCATCATCATCATCATCATCATCATCATCATCATCATCATCATCATCATCATCATCATCATCATCATCATCATCATCATCATCATCATCATCATCATCATCATCATCATCATCATCATCATCATCATCATCATCATCATCATCATCATCATCATCATCATCATCATCATCATCATCATCATCATCATCATCATCATCATCATCATCATCATCATCATCATCATCATCATCATCATCATCATCATCATCATCATCATCATCATCATCATCATCATCATCATCATCATCATCATCATCATCATCATCATCATCATCATCATCATCATCATCATCATCATCATCATCATCATCATCATCATCATCATCATCATCATCATCATCATCATCATCATCATCATCATCATCATCATCATCATCATCATCATCATCATCATCATCATCATCATCATCATCATCATCATCATCATCATCATCATCATCATCATCATCATCATCATCATCATCATCATCATCATCATCATCATCATCATCATCATCATCATCATCATCATCATCATCATCATCATCATCATCATCATCATCATCATCATCATCATCATCATCATCATCATCATCATCATCATCATATCAGCCTTTTATCGCCCACTGCTGAGCATAGGCCTCTCTTCGAGTACGCCACTTATCCCGGTCCCGAGCCAATCTCATCCAGAAGTGACCCGCAATCTTCCGAATGTCGTCCACCCAACGAGCCAACGGACGCCAGGCACTCCTTTCGTCTGTAAGCGGCCACCATTCCGTTAACATTTTGGCCCACCTCCATCACTCTGCCTGGCAACATGTCCCGCCCAGCTCCATTTAAGTTTGGTAATGACGTATCCGACGTCTTGCACCTTGGTGCGACGTCGGATCTCGACATTACTCATTCGATCTTGAAGTTTGATGCCGAGCATGGCGCGCTCCATGGCTCCCTGTGCCACTCCCTTCTTCTTTGTAACCTTTAACCAGTTTAGCAGTGGAACTTATATAATCGGAGGTGGATAAATCCTCGAGTCCTCAACTCCTCACGAACTAATTCAAGCCTCCCACGACCCAGGAAAGTTGGGGTTTCTTACAAATGTCCCCGAAAGTCGCGTATTAAAGAGAAAAGTTTCCTGATCAGCCGCTAATCATAAGTTCGCGATCGAGTTATCCACTGACAGTTACTTTACTGCTTCACTTGATTGGGTGGGTAGTGGAAAAAATTGAGTTTTTTTATCTTAAGGAGGGTTAATGATTTTAGAAATCTATTCTTTTTACGGAAACCGGATTTAATCGCGTATAATTAAGTTTTAAAATTACGTCCGACATTTCGAGGACGGCATTGTCCCCGTACTCCCCGTGGTCACGAAAGATTGGCTAAAGTTGACATCAATATTTAGCTGGGTGCGTTTTTCGAACTACCCGCACTTGATCTTTTTTATCAACTAGATCATTAATTTGCACGCTCAGGATGTTTAGGGGTTGTTTTCTAAATAATAGATGTTTTAAAATCGTGTTTTAAATCAGTAATTTTATTTATTTATGGTATGGCGTATTTAGAACTTTATGTACTTATAATATGTCCTCTACCGTAACGTTACTATTATTTTTATTATTTATTCAGAACACATACAGTCATACATGATACATAAATCAGAAGTGCATAATACGCACATAAATCTTTCTACTGGAGGTTAATAAAACATATATGTAACTGAAAATTGGTATACAACAGGTACAAGCATAAGCCTAAGGTATGTTGAAAATTCGGAGCCGTTTTTGATCAATGAGTAAATGAGGTGTCAATCAAATCAATCGTTTCGCTAACAAGGAAACGTTTAAAAAATCGTGCTCTCTAATGAAAGAAATACACCTGGTCTGATTAGAATTATTGACCCTTTTTTCCTTTTTCATGTTTGTAATGTTCTAATAAACGAATAGATCCGACTATCTTTAATCCTATTTAGGCAACTGTAAATGTCCATGGCCATAATAAAGCTTGTGGTGAAATTAATTCAGCTTCGCAAATAGTGCCGATATACAGCCGTGTATACGGCAGTAATTAAAGCGTAATTCGGATGCGGAGTGTTACATCCGATATGTTGTTTACTATTCCGTGAGGGCGCGGCTCCGTTGTCACACGAGAAACGTTCGTAATAATGGAATCGGCTCACCCCACGGCGGCAGATTGACAGAGTCCGACTTCGATCAGCAACGCGATAACGGAAATTCATGATGCCCGTATATTGTATCAGAACTATCAGATATAGATGCTTGTAAATTTTAGTAAATAAATAATAAACATTTGCTGTTCATTCTGCTTTATCGCTCTCTTTTAATTTTTTTATTGACTTTCCTCTAGCCTATTGTACTCATTGCTATACTTGTCTACCGTTCCTCATCAATTCTCGTCCACTCAAAAGTTAACTGGAAGAGACTCAAGAAATCCCTAAAGCTGTTCGACTTTGTATCTACTGTCTATCCTGAGCCACAATAAAGAGTTACTTAATGCATTTCTTTTCTTTCGTTTGTTGCCCATATATTTTTCTAAATATAAATAATAATTAACATTCTATCGCGAATCTATTTTGTTTATCCGATAGTAGCCAGTAGTAACCACTATATTCGCCAATGATCTATGTTGAAAACGCGATAAATAAATGAAATATTAAAGTAGGTACGTGTGAATTCCGTCCGGGCGGCCCAGATACCGCTGGAGTGACGAAGCCGAAAAAGACCTGTCCGCCCTCAGAATACCCAACTGGCGCGAAGTGGCGCAGAATAGGGCAGAGTGGCGCTCTCTTGTGTCAGAGGCCAAGATCCTCTTTGGGTCACTGAGCCAGTGATGTATGTATGTGTATGTACGTGTGAATTCGGTACACCTTTTTCTTGCAACTCGTTGTCATAGTTAGAGAGCACTAGAGAGGTAACACTTCTGAACAGTTTATAATAATGACATTTAAAATATCGTGATTCAATGGAAACGCAAGCTTCTCTCAAGTATCGCGAAATGTTCCCAGCTAAGTGAAATTGTCTTCCTGTACTTTATTACATACATGTCACGCCTATGTTTGTAGTACGACTTTATTGCGGATACCAGCTATGTATTAATATTTATATATGTATTGTATTATAACACGTGGAGGCTTAATGCCATATAACTTGGGCTTTATCTAGTTATAAGTAGGTAAGTTTAATAAATATTTTAATAATAGTTTTGATTTTGAGACTGTTAAAAGTAATCCGTAAGTATAGTTAAAAAAAAAAGAAAATTAAAAAAGAAAATTATATAACCTCAATAATTCGAACTCTCAAACCGGAAGCTGACTAAGTTTATCCGGATTCTGAATTATCCGAAATTTTGTAAGTGTTTTATTAGGGCGAGCGAAGCGAGCCCTATCACTATTCGACAATCTATGCATTCTTGTGGTACACTTTACGGAAAAACTACTGCACTGTTTGGTTTGCAATTTACCATAGTAATTTAAATTTATGTCTAGATGTGTTATCAAACATTAAAATATCATTTTATAAACCTAAAAAAATAAAATAAAAGAATAACACTTTGTATTACTACTAACGCCATCTGTTGGAGAAGTGATGAATTAATTAACATTCGTGCTAATGTTAATTATTTGTTTTTCTGATAGATGGCGTTGGTAGTAAAAAATAAATATTGGACATTCTTACACAAATGACTAAGCCCCACAGTAAGCTCAAGAAGGCTTGTGTTGTGGGTAGTGGGTACACGGACAGCGATACCTATGTGGTGTTTTCAATTTCAATATTGTCGATGGTGCAACATAAACATACGCTGTTTTGGACATCCGACTCGTCATGATGATCACTTGGTAGAGCAGTACCCAAGATACCTGATGCTGAACCCTGGCAATACCTTGTGGAGCTTGGGTTTTATACAACATAGGCACACGCTGTTTTGGTCATCCGACTCGTCTTGATGAGTAATTAGGAAATTAGTACCTAAGATAGAGATGATGCTGAACCCTGGCAGTGCCTAGTGGAACTAAGGTTTGGTGCAACATAGGCACACGCTGTTTTGGTCATCCGACTCGTCATGATAAGCACTTAGGATAGTAGTACCCAAGATAGAGCTGATGCTGAACCCTGGCAGTACCTAGTGGATCTCAGGTTTGGTGTAACATAGGTACACGCTGTTTTGGTCATCCGACATGTCTTAATGAGCACTTGGAAGAGCGTACCCACGATAGAGCTGATGCTGAACCCTGGCTGTACCTAGTGGAACTCGGGTTTAATACAACATAGGCACACGATGTTTTGGTCATCCGACTCGTCTTGAGCACTTAGGAGAGTAGTAGGTACCTACCCAAGATAGAGCTGATGCTGAACCCTGGCTGGACCTAGTGGAGCTCTGGTTTGGTGCAACATAAGCACACGCTGTTTTGGTCATCCGACTCGTCATGATGATCACTTGGTAGAGCAGTTCCCAAGATAGCTGATGCTGAACCCTGGCAGTACCTAGTGGCACTCGGGTTTAATACAACATAGGCACACGATGTTTTGGTCATCCGACTCGTCTTGATGAGCACTTAGGAGAGTAGTAGGTACCCAAGATAGAGCTGATGCTAAACCCTGGCTGTACCTAGTGGAGCTCTGGTTTGGTGCAACATAAGCACACGGGTCAGTATATTTCTTTCTTGTTCTCACTTATTGCTGCGTTCTTAACGGATTTATAACGTACCCACTCGATCGAACATGGAACAAGCCTCGGACTGGATCAAAGACGCGGCGCGGTTCGGTACGGAAGAACGGAGACGCCATGTCTATAATTTTTGGTACAAAATAGTCTGCCGTTTTTTGCGGGGGAGGGGCACATCCAATGTATACGTAAAATCAAAATAGCCATGTCAGATAAACGTCAGTCCATACATGTGGTTGACCATTGGCTGCCTATTTTCGACAGAGGGGAACGCCTGTTAATGACCACTCCGTTTGGTTATATTCTCTAAGGTTTAAGTAGAAAAACTCCGCGAGCCCTTATAAAGCTCTGCTTTTTGCTAGTATTTTAACGGGAATTTTCTAACTGGAAACTTGCATGTGAAATTTCACATGATTTTTTTTTAGAAATTGCGGAATTTTTAAGAATGTTTTGCAAAATCTTTATACGACAACGGTTTCACTCACTTGCATTTTTAGTCGCTATTGGCGACATATTTCGGGCCCGTTTTAAAATATGTCTCACGAAAGTTTAATATCGAATGTTTTGCAACTTGCACATTGCTAAATGGGGCAACGCTGAGTTGCATTTGCCATCTGAATGTAACCTTAAGGGCCGGTACAGACGGACAGCAATCCGGCTGCAACCTTGTATGGTAACTGCACGCCGACGTTGCAGTTGGCGTGCAGTTCCCATACAAGTTGCAGTCGGGTGCAGTCCATATGTATCGGCCCTTAAGGTTACCATCACATGATAATTGAGAATCTGGATAAACTTAGTCAGCTTCCGGATAATTGACAGTTGGAATAATTGAGGTTATATAATTTTCTTTTTTTGGGGTTCCGTACCCAAAGGGTAAAACGGGATCCTATTACTAAGACTCCGCTGTCCGTCCGTCCGTCCGTCTGTCACCAGGCTGTATCTCATGAACCGTGATAGCTAGGCAGTTGAAATTTTCACAGATGATGTATTTCTGTTGCCGCTATAACAACAAATACTAAAAAGTAGGTATGGAACCTTCGGTGGGCGATTCCGGCTCGCACTTTTGACATTGGAAATGTCTTTTCGTTCGCTCCAGTATAGAGTCCGATTTCACGAAAAAGTGCGATCCCCTTATATCTCGGAAAGTTGTGGAGATATGATATTTAAAAAAAAAGGCTCAAAAGACGCATAATCACGAGAGCTGTAAGGTGCAAAAATAATTATTCGAGAAAGTCAAAAACGAAAAAAGTTATGGTCGAAATAGTGAAAATAAAATTCAATTTTTTCCGAATTTTTGATCTTGGTGCTCGATAATTTGGAAACGAAGAATGATATCAAAAATTTGAGAAAAACGGCTCTGGACAATTTAGTCAGCTACAATTTGAGCCTAAAACAAAGACGATCGGGTTAAGGGTTTGCCCTGTAGCCTAACCTTAAAATAGTCAAAAAGTCAGAACGACATTTTTCACATGACACTTATGACTTCATGTTTCGCAGAGTTCGTTATCGGTGTTTGTTGTGAATTATCGGGATTATGACGGCAGAATAACACTTGCACTGCGTGGGCTATCAAAATCGCTGCAGATTTTTCTTGGTCTAACTCTATCTGTCCTGTTTGAGACGGGCGTAGATAACGTGTTCACTATTCGACAATCTATGCATTCTTGTGGTGGTGGGAATAGAAATAGAGATAGAGATAGAGATAGAGGTAGAGGTAGAGGTAGAGGTAGAGGTAGAGGTAGAGGTAGAGGTAGAGGTAGAGGTAGAGGTAGAGGTAGAGGTAGAGGTAGAGGTAGAGGTAGAGGTAGAGGTAGAGGTAGAGGTAGAGGTAGAGGTAGAGGTAGAGGTAGAGGTAGAGGTAGAGGTAGAGGTAGAGGTAGAGGTAGAGGTAGAGGTAGAGGTAGAGGTAGAGGTAGAGGTAGAGGTAGAGGTAGAGGTAGAGGTAGAGGTAGAGGTAGAGGTAGAGGTAGAGGTAGAGGTAGAGGTAGAGGTAGAGGTAGAGGTAGAGGTAGAGGTAGAGGTAGAGGTAGAGGTAGAGGTAGAGGTAGAGGTAGAGGTAGAGGTAGAGGTAGAGGTAGAGGTAGAGGTAGAGGTAGAGGTAGAGGTAGAGGTAGAGGTAGAGGTAGAGGTAGAGGTAGAGGTAGAGGTAGAGGTAGAGGTAGAGGTAGAGGTAGAGGTAGAGGTAGAGGTAGAGGTAGAGGTAGAGGTAGAGGTAGAGGTAGAGGTAGAGGTAGAGGTAGAGGTAGAGGTAGAGGTAGAGGTAGAGGTAGAGGTAGAGGTAGAGGTAGAGGTAGAGGTAGAGGTAGAGGTAGAGGTAGAGGTAGAGGTAGAGGTAGAGGTAGAGGTAGAGGTAGAGGTAGAGGTAGAGGTAGAGGTAGAGGTAGAGGTAGAGGTAGAGGTAGAGGTAGAGGTAGAGGTAGAGGTAGAGGTAGAGGTAGAGGTAGAGGTAGAGGTAGAGGTAGAGGTAGAGGTAGAGGTAGAGGTAGAGGTAGATGTAGAGGTAGAGGTAGAGGTAGAGGTAGAGGTAGAGGTAGAGGTAGAGGTAGAGGTAGAGGTAGAGGTAGAGGTAGAGGTAGAGGCAGAGGCAGAGGCAGAGGCAGAGGCAGAGGCAGAGGCAGAGGCAGAGGCAGAGGCAGAGGCAGAGGCAGAGGCAGAGGCAGAGGCAGAGGCAGAGGCAGAGGCAGAGGCAGAGGCAGAGGCAGAGGCAGAGGCAGAGGCAGAGGCAGAGGCAGAGGCAGAGGCAGAGGCAGAGGCAGAGGCAGAGGCAGAGGCAGAGGCAGAGGCAGAGGCAGAGGCAGAGGTAGAGGTAGAGGTAGAGGTAGAGGTAGAGGTAGAGGTAGAGGTAGAGGTAGAGATAGAAATAGAAATAATTTTATTCGTGAGCACAAACACAAAATAAAAACTTATACAGAGAAACATAAAAAAGAGAAAGTGCCACGAAATGGTCTCACCTCAGCATGTTGCTGGCGGCTGCTAGCAGATAGCTGATGCTGAACCCTGGCAGAACCTAGTGTAGCTCGGGTTTAATACAACATAAGCACACGCTGTTTTGGTCATCGGACTCGTCTCGATGAGCACTTAGGAGAGTAGTACCCAAGATAGAGCTGATGCTGAACCCTGGCTGTACCTAAAGGAACTCAGGTTTGTTGCAACATAGGCACACGCTGTTTTGGTCATCCGACTCGTCTTGATGAGCACTTAGGAGAGTAGTACCCAAGATAGAGCTGATGCTGAACCCTGGTTGTACCTAGCGGAACTCAGGTTTGGTGCAACATAGGCACGCGCTGTTTTGGACATCCGATTCGTCATGATGATCACATGGTAGAGCATTACCCAAGATAGCTGATACTGAACCCTGGTAGTACCTATTGGAACTCAGGTTTGGTGTAACATAGACAAACGCTGTTATGGTCATCTCTCGTCGCGTCAAACTGCTGTCAAGAAAATTTCATATCTTGCAGCAACGAATTCCGTAGATTCATTTCCAATGTGCTCGATAGTCGTGTGTGGCACGAAATCTGTGAATTTTTTTAAGTAATACGGATTACTCGTCTCAAAATCAAAACTTAGTCAAATTATTAAACTTACCTACTGACCAGACCAGAAACCTACCGTACCAGACACATATTACTGTACATAATTGAGACGAAGATAAAAGATATAAATAGTTTGAACGCGCGAGGAATGTCGACGTGCTATGTTTTAATCACCCAATTAATGGCGGTTAATGATGTTGACATCGAGACATTGTTTTTGTGGAAGCCTCGAGATTTAACGAACATAATCGCTCGTTCTTATTAGTTAATTGATGTGTTGTTTTGCTGTCTATAGTTTAATTATTTTGCAGGTATTTTCGTGGAAATGTTTGATAGGTAGGTACGGCTAAAGTTGAATTTGTGAAACACATTATAGCGGTAAAGATAGCTAAAGTAGATGGACCTGACATATGTAGGTACATAGATGTAAGCAATTAAAATTAATTAAATAAATAAAGATGGCGCTGCTCGTCTCAAATTGCTAGAATATTGCGACTCGCAATCAACTCGCAATAGCTTCGTAGGCCACTGCCTAATAAGTTCGAATTATTGGCATTTTATTCTGTAGTGACACTTCACTACAGAAAATGTCAATAACGCGCATGTGACACCCTTAATATAGCAACATCCATAGACTACGAAAACCACTTAGCGTTGCTTGTTAGTCTCCATAGGCTACGGCGGCCAAAATCGAGAAAAAAACTGTCTAAAAATTGAATTTAGCGCGGAGCAAGTACCAGGGCCTCATGAGTTACGAGAAGGTGTCGTTGACCAACTCGCCGGGCCGTATGAAGCCGTAGTATGAAGGTATCGCGGCTGCTCGCGTATCTTAGCGAGTAATAATTCGAACTTGTATACATTTTCATGTCAAAATGGTGTCATTCGCACGTGCATTTCGCTCGTTTTCCTTCGTACCTGTATTGATACGAGCGAGACGCACGGGCGAAGAACACCAAAATGACATTTTGATGTCATTTTAACATCAAAAGGTAAATTTGACTGGTCTCTAGGTTAGGAGGCCGATAATTACTCATTGTATAATTGGAAAACGTCCGCATCTTATGTTACAGATGATACTATACGACGTGTGACACAACAATGGGCCACTTCCTTATCAAACCGCATTGTGCACTAACAATCGAGGAAATTATAAAATTCTTCCGTCTCGTCGTACCTACGTGCCAGGAATTTGAATGGTCAGGTATGACCACGTGGACAATATAAGTATTAAATATATTAATCAGTATCGTAATTCGTAATCGTAACTCTAGATGACGATTCGAGGCCCGATTTTTTAATTTCGACCGCTCGAGTTCGTGTATTTCGTTCATTAATATCTCCATTGCTAGGCATTTAAATTCTACTAGTAGAATTGAAAACGAGTGGTCAATACCACTAGATTCCAAATTTTGATCGCTCGTATTTCAAAAATTAGCATTTCTCCGTTTTCCACCGATTCTCGAGCGCCGAAATCGATCGATCGGAATTCTAAAATCGGCCCCCAGGTCGTAAATCATCGGAATCATGAGATACCTTCAACTAATCTTAGGTCTTTTTAGCCAATACCCGTATAGTTTCGCCCTATCTGTCTATATCAGTTTGCTTGTCTGTCTCTGTCCGCCCGTGGCAGGCATGGTTTCTGAAAACCATTATTGTACCTGAAAGGTGTAATTTTGGATGAGTGGAATATACAACCAGACTCTCATGTCCGGAAATACGAAATTTAAATTTGGAATATCGAGTGAAAGTTACGGACACGTTACTTGTTTTTCTGGACTTGGCCAAATATTCCGGCTCATAATCCAACGTCCTGAAAATTCAAGGACATACGGTCCCCCAAAATGGGAATGTGAGTTAAAGTACTTGTAATATTTTCACCGTGACTCGCACAAAGGATGGCACGCAAACTTACATATTCAGTCATTGTAGTCGTTTTTCTAAGAGCTGCCTACAAATCAGTATGAAAAGTTCTTTGTTTTGCGTTTATTGACTACATCAATAAGTTTGTGGTAAGGGCAAAGACACTAACACGGGGTTCAGGACTAGAGTCATTGATTTTATTTTATTTTAAATTTATTGCATTTTTATGTTTTTTTTATTTCCGGGTTTAGTTAAGTATTCAGGCTAAGCAATATTTAAGGGCAAGACATTAGGTACTTTTTTAATGGTGTCAGTCGATCCGGTTTGTTAAGGGAATCAAATATATTGTCTCTCAATTCAAACATAGACAGAGAGAATCATTGATTTCGGGGTTGGTCCCATAGTAAAACTTGCTCAGTATAATCCTAAAACCTCCCTGGCAACGGGAATGCACTTATTTTTTGGCCACTCTGTATATGGGAGTCATTGCGATACAAACGCCGGTCAAAGTCTGACAATCGTATACAACTCACAAAGCACCCCATACTAAACAGTACGAAGCTGTTTTGAACTATATTTATTAATATACTTACTTAGTTGATAAACAATATATTTTTTAATAAAATTTAAGGATTTTTTTCACTTTGGAAGTTAAAACTTGAACAGTTTTAAAAAATTACCACCGAGGTCGGTCTTTTTTGACAGTAGGCAAGAAATAGCATACGAACTACGTTGATGAAAAACTTTTCGTAATAGGGAATATTACGCCACTACCACTATCCATCACAATCTGGAAGTCTAACGCGAAACAAGAAAATCGAAATTTCGTTATCTAACCTCTCTATCACTCTTGGATATTCGAGCGATAAAGAGACAGATAATTAAATATCGATTTTCGCGTTTCCCGGTAGGCCCTTGTTAACAAACCGTCTTCATCAATGTCATATTTTATTGTCTGTGAAAAATTGTCAAAAAACTGTTTAAGGCACAGTATAAGTTACCCTATGGTTTACTAGCTAGCTTAGTGCTGCGCTCTGGCGGCAGAACATTGCAGTAAAACCCCCTATTAGGCTGCCTGCGTATATCAACCAAATTTTGCAGTTATTTTTTATTAAAGTTGCGTCCGGACAAAGTTGCGAGATAACGAATTACTGCGTGCAATAAATTTGGTATCAAGATACCAGTTTCATTTAAGTACTTACTGTACAGTAAAATATCTCTGGTTTTTGGGGCTCTTTAGAAAGGCAACGTTTCGAAATTTTTAGGGTCTTCAGTTGCCACAAAATTAAAAATAACACTTGCACTGCGTGTTATTTTGAAATAACACTTGCACTGCGTGTGCTGGACTTATCTTGGTCTAAAGCCCCCTCCAGACTATCCGCGTGAATCGCGGGCGAAGCCGCGAACGCGAGTGTGGAGTCGATTTCGCTGTCTGCGAAAATCGACTCCACACTCGCGTTTGCGGCTTCGGCTTCGCCCGCGATTCACGCGCATAGTCTGGAGGGGGCTTAACTCTGGGCGTTTTCAGAAATAAATATCGTAAACCCGCTTCTCACAGATCCCGGTGTTTTTGGGTTCTTTCAACTCAGAATCACTAGCATATTCAATTCTGATGATAATATAAAATGTCGCAAAAATTTGTATGAAAAATAACACTACGTCACGCACATACAAGTGAAAAAAATTTTCATACTAAAACGTGACGTAATGGAATGGATATTTTGGGACATCTTTTTTTAATGGTGGGATGGAGAATGCTGTCGATTCTGAGTAGAATGAGCCCAAGAACGTCCAGATGTGAAAGAATCAGGTTTTCAATATTTATTTCTGAAAACGCCCCTCTGCGAAATTTACTTTCTATACATCTCGTTAGCACTAATATGCGACTTGCGAGTACGAGCGAGATGCATAGAAAGTAAGTTACCTTCTCGATAGCGTTTATGTCAGTGCCTAACTGAGGATCTACCGCGAAAATCAATATTCGCAATTGCGGGGATCTTTCTCTTTTACTCCAATGAAGGCGTAATTAGAGTGACAGAGAAAGATGCCCGCAATTTGCGAACTTCGATTTTCGCGGTTATAGCCCTGGTGGTAGCCACACTGGATACATTCATATACGTTTTTGTTGCTACAGTTATAACACTATGTTTTTTTCGTGCTTAACTCATGCGGAACATTCAGTTGAATAACTAGCTATTCGTGATCAATTATGTGTATTGAATATTGTTGTCCTTTACAAATCGCTGATGTTAGAGTGATGAGAATGATAGTAGAATTGGAGGGTAGGTTTGAATCGGTTCAGGGTTGTCGACGACGCGCTATCCAAAATAATCAATATAAAAAAAAATACGGGACAGGTTATTTAGATGACAACGGTTTCACTCACTTGAATCTTTAGTTGCACGAAGTGCAGCTGCCGCGAGCACTCGAGCCTGAGGAAGAGCCCCCGACGGGCCCGAAACATGTCGCCAATAGCGACTAAAAATTCAAGTGAGCGAAACCGTTGTCATCTAAACAGTTTAAATATGTCTCACGAAAGTTTAATTTCGATACGGGAAAGAAGTGAGAGAATCAGAGAAATGTGGGTAACACTTACGAGCAGATGAATATGACGAACGTTTTTACTATGTCGGTACCTTTTGTTTGACATAAAAATATGTGCCCTTTGGATAAGTGACGTTGGTCTGCACATTTTACTACTAATGGCTCTGTGAGCTGTTTTCGCTCCGCCATTTTGAACATTTTCCAAAACTGAATCGTCAAAAAAAACCGTCCGTCTAAGCTAACTCAAACAGAATTATAAGTGAAATTTACATTTGTGACGTGACTACCATAGTTTGTCACTGTAAAATTATGTGCAGAGCCATCTTGGTTGCCATCAGGCATCAGCCATTTCATTCAAATTAGTACCTCCGAAATTGAATGTGTTATGGAAAAGTTTTGTCTATAACTACAAAAAATATTGTGGTTAAGATGCATAGCATATTACGTATTAAGTAGATGTCATATTTGGATACTAGCAACCCGCCCCGGATTCGCACGGGTTAACAAATTGTACACTTAAAACCTTCCTCAAAAATTACGCTATCGATAGGCGAAAACCGAATGAAAATTCGTTCAGCAGTTTTTGAGTTTATCGCGAACATACATACCTATACACAAACAGACAGACGCGGCGAGGGACTATGTTTTATAAGGTGTAGTGGTAACGTTATGTGTCAAGTTAAAAAAGGCACAAAAAATCGTGGAACTTCCGTGACTGCCAACCCTAACAGGTGTACTGAACTAGTTAAAATAGGATGGTCAATTCACTAGTCTTTTGTGAACGATTGCATACTGCAGTGGTTAGAGGAATACAATGTATTTATATTTAAGGTAAGAAGATTTTAATCAAAATAACACGGATAGTCAAAGCTCTCAAAGAGTAACGGAGCGAGCTATGCTCGGAGTTTCCCTGCGTGATCGAATCATAAATGAGGAGATACGCAGAACCGAAGTTGTTGACATACATAGCTCAGAGAATTGCCAGACTTAAGTGGCAGTGGGCAGGCCACAATGCACGCAGAACCGATGGCCGATCCGATGGGGCAGAAAGGTTCTCGAGTGGCGACCACGTACCAGAAGACGCAGCGTGGGAAGGCCCCAGACTAGATGGACCGACGATCTGGTTAAAGTCGCGGGAAACCGTTGGTTGAGGGCAGCGAATGACCGATCGCTGTGGAGATCCTTGGCACAGTACAAGAACAGTAGTGAATCTTCATAGAAATGTGCCGCTGCCGGCTTAATGAATGTGTGCGTGCGCGCCGGGCGCCGTGTACGCACGCGCTGTCACGCACACATTAGCATAATATACGGGGGAATACGGTGGCGGCAGTGTGGGCCGTACCGCGACTGTGATCGCGTTCGAGTACGCTGCCCGCCCGCTCGCATTTGTCTGCTCTGACGGTAGGCCTTAATTTTTTTGACCATGACTTCGAACAGAGGCAATAGTATTTTTTCTACTCGTCAACTGTAATTCTTGAATTAAGATTTCTTATACCATACTGCAATTGGGTATTTTTAATGTATGGGCTCCCAACTCAACTATAATATTCATTTCGATACAGTTTACTCAACTATAATGAAATTGGCCAATTACAGCTCGCCGCGAGCAAGAGGACGAAACAAAACCATAGCTCAAATTATTTATTTATTTTAGGTTGTATAGTAGAAACAATTGGTTCATAAGTCAGAAATGCGCATGTGACACCTTTAATATAGCAACATCCATAGACTACGAAAACCACTTAGTGTTGCTTGTTAGTCCCCATAGGCTACGGTGGCCAATATCGAGAAAACAACTGTCTAAAAATTGAATTTAGCGCGGAGCAAGTACCAGGGCCTCATGAGTTACGAGAAGGTGTCGTTGACCAACGCGCCGGGCGCGGCGGCCGGGACGCGTACCAGTATGAAAGTATCGCGGCTGCTCGCGCTTTTAGCTGTATACTTTTGGTTTGGGTTGTTTGTATGATTCTACTAGTTTAAAGTATTATATTTGTTGACTCGTAGAAAAAGTATTGTATACAATAGTGATATAATTAAGCTTTTCAATCTCGTACCTGACTTAGGCAACATTATAATAAATAGAAATGTAGTGCTACTCATAATACGCAAATAATATTTAACTAAAAATAAAAGTGACAACCCTAAGCGCCAACGCAAGAGTAGGTAAATAACTTGCCGAGCGGCCTTAGATTCACTACTGTTCTTAGTGTACTGTGTCCTTGGGGAGGCCTTTGTCCAGCAGTGTCCACTGCTGGACAAAGGCCTTTCGGCTGAGATGATGATGATGAACACGTATAAAATTGTTATGGTGAAGTTCAAAGATTTACAGAGGTTAGTTAGACTTTAGCCAGCGAGCCTTGTCCATGAATGCCGTCGGAATGTTGCCGAATTTACGAACTTTCCAGAAATAATTTCGGAAACTTCTAATTTTTTGAATGGAGATAAAGATTTATCGTCTCCCAAACGAAAGTTTCCTTTGATTCTTGTAAAATATTTCCATAATTTCCGGGAACATTTCCAACCTTTTGGAATCTTTTCGCAACTTCCTGGTAAATTGTTGTCAGCAAAATTAATTAAAAAAATAACTTGTGAAACAAGTGACACGGCTCGATGGTTAAACTTATTAATTAATAATCAAGCCTATATCGCCTTAAAAACCTCCATTCTGAAGTCGGTTAAAAACGTAAAATGGAGTCTTTGTACCTTAGCTTCGTGAAAGAAAATCGACTTCGTTGAAATGGTATCTTGCTGCCTAACTTTAGAATCGTGTACGTGTATTTGTTTAACATAATATTTAAAGTTAAACATTACACTGTAAGTGTATGGATATTATTAACATTGTAAGGGTCTTTTATACGTGAGAGTTTTGCTCCTTTATTAATTAATCCTTGTTTAGGTACTTAAATAAGTTGTTTAAATGACAGTTTCATTATATTGCAGTTACTCCGATTATAATTAATAAGAAAAAAATACCTAATCACTTCAACAACTAGGGGTATTCTGTGAAAGAAGTTGAATACGGTATCCATTTTTCAAAATTTTAAATGTAAGTTTTTTTTAATAGGTATATTATAAATATCAGCCCCAGATAAAGTAATTAAGACACAAATCGCATGGCATTCTTCCAAATTTCTACAACTTCAACTTCAACATATGTATATTCAGCAAATAGGCCACAAGGGCACTTTAACACGTCAACATTGAATTTATATACAAGCAAAAATAATAACAATACATCAACATTTTTTATTAAAATACAACTAACTGCAACTACCAATTCAAACTAACGTAACTAACGTATTACAATTACTTACTTAGAGATGTATATGGTCTCTTAATATCGAATTACATAAAAAAATAACTATAATAATAATAATATAAAAAATACAGATACAAAAACACAAAAAAATATGATATTTAGAGGTGTAAATGTCTCTAAGTGTCAGAACTATAAGATTATATAGTTTATCAAATTATCCTTAGAGATGTATAGGGTCTCCAACAGTCAAAATCCTGTATAATTACAATTGCCTTTGTACACAGTTCAGCAAAACCAATGACTCCCCCACACTCGTACCCCGCAGCCAATACGTGTACAGCATTACGATACACCATAAGTTACTCATGAGGTTTTCCTGGAGAACCACTTTATATGCCAAGCTAGTCCTTAGCAAGAATCAGTGTCGGGGGAGCCAGCGGTGCCTGTGCGCGCCGATACGCGAAAAGTGGTAAAAACACATTGTTTACTAGTTTTTTTACGCGAAAATGCTTTGTGTTAAAACGTGTGCGTTAAAATTGGATTAAGGGCCAGTTGCACCAAACAAAAAAGTACTAATCGACGCCATTTAGCAGTGAACTATATGTCCCATAGGTACAATAAAATTTTGCGAACTTTTTATCGGTGGCAAATTGTTTGGTGCAACAGACCAGTGCAGTCTTGTGTTTGTGTGTTTATTAGTCATCAGTGTGACAATCAAAAACTCATACACATACTCTTAAAATCCTTAATGAGATATGAGCTTTATTTTGGTCACTTACTGAGTTATGGTTGTAGTTACACTGACGAAAATAACACACAAAACGAAGATTTGCATAAATTTACGGACCTTTTCGTGCAATATAAAGTTTACGAGACATTTATGGTTTGTTGTAATTACAAGGCTGCGATTAGGAAGGAATTGGAAAACTTATATGTATTAGTACCTACCTATGAGTACATATGTACAGTTGACGTTCAAAAAAGGTTCCTAGCATGTACACTTACATTTCATAGTGAGAAATCGGTCAATTCGTCAATTCCATTCTTATTTTGGTCTCGGAATTACAATAAATATAATTTATACCACATGCAGGTAAAACGAAAAAAAAAAATAACAAAGTTCCAAATTTAAAAATTGAATAATGTACAGTCAACTGTAAAAATATGGGTGCACAAATCATCTCAAAAATATGTCCCATAGCTGCTCTTATGTCAGCTAATTAAGAACTATGGAACATATTTTTGAATAAGTTGGCTACACCCATATTTTTACAGTTGACTGTACCTACCTAATCAAAAAAGTCCAATACTGATTCCCTTTACACGGCAAACGATCCGAATTTCGAACAAATCGAAATTTAAATTCGGAACTTTATTGTTAAACCGTTACGCTCTTACGCTTTACCGTTACTGTCCCTTCGAAAATCGAGAGCACAGAGCCTGTAGATTCAAAACATTCCAATTTGGATTTTAAGTCAAGGTGATAAGAGTGGAAATTGAACAATGTTTTACTGAAGTAAGTCGAACAGTTGATAAACCTTAAATTAACCCCGAAATTTTATCTCTCGGCCTAATTAAGGAATGTGAAGTGATTTCGTAATGAAGAAAATATTGGGAAAATTTTATTTTAGAGAACAAAATTGTGAATTTTGTTTAGCATTTTCGCGCGTGTTACAATTTATATTCTTTTTATAAAAATTCTATTGAAAATAGTACCTGAATATAAATTTTATTTTATTCGTTTGTCTATTGTCGTTAACAAAACTAATTTAAGCGAATATTTAGTTAGAGCATCAAAACTGAGTTTCGTCGCTTCGTTCGCTGGATAAAAAATATTTAATATTTTAAAAAGGCAGGTTTTCGTTACCTAATGATGAAAACCAAATACAAAGCCTGGTAAGTGCACACCGTAGTTTACGAATACTTGCTCTAGAGAAAAGAGGTGTCAGTTGTCAGTATGAGTTCGTACCGACCCCAAAAAAGGTTGTTGGAAAGCTATTGTGTTGTCTATATTTAGAAAGTGTCATCGAAAGTTGACATTTCAATGGCGCCGTTATGATGGCCTGTATGCGATACTGTGATGCATTGCACTACATTTTTGATAAAGCAGTTCATGCAAACAAGCCGTTTTACACATGGTGTTTTTATTACCGGCAATATTTTGTAACGTGAGTCATACACTGAATAACTTTTATTATGGGACCAGCGCCGGATTCGCGAAAAAAACTTTGGCTTTCCCATAGAAAATAACAACATCTGATCAGCCAAAATGTATCGAAAAACGCAATTACTTCTGATTCGTTCCAGAGGCCGAAAATGCGTTATTAATATAGCATCCATCTTGCCAAAAATAACGTACCTACCTACCTATGTATCTAATTGTATATTTACATTACATACTCACTAACACTCACTAACACTTGTCGAAAACAGACATTAATGTAAAAATTCCAAATAAATTAAATACCACCTTTATTTTAACCACAAATTCCCTGAATTTTTTATTAAAAATTATTATGCGTAAGTTTTTGTATGCATTTTGCCGATTTTTATTTTTCAATTGCATTATGTTGGTAAACAAACGTCGATTTACAAGTCTCTAAACATAGAGATGTACCAATTTCAACAGGATGCTTTACAATGATATACCTTCTTATATTATAATAGCAAAAAGTTGTATGTGCACATACGTTTTGTTACACATACGACTTTATTCCTCACGTATATAACGATTCGTTAAATGCTAGTGGGGCATTATGCAGCGGATTACAATTGTTGAACAATAAATAAGCATTTGTACCAATGCCACATGCCTTAGAATAATAGTTTCGTTTTAATCGGATATAATATAACATGGCGAAATATGTACAAAAAATAAAAATAAAATCTCAACAATTGCTGTTATTATTCATGAAATACACATTTTTAGATAACATTATAACTTTCTCTCCTAACTCTCCTTCCGTGCTACTTAAACCATTAGCTACCTATATAACTTTAGTATGTTCATTAAAAACGATACTACAGTGACATATTTCTAGAAATATATCTTCATATCTTATTTAGTTAAATTACATATTGTATTGTTGCAAACATGTATTATTTAAATTAAACTTTCTCTACACTTATTGCAAATCACACACGCCTCTCTGTTCCCAATACGCACTCAAACCCTTGCACTCGGACAACCTGATTGCACGGTCAATGGCACGATAAAACCTATATTCGGAGAACAAGGTCGGATATACGCGGGCCGTGTTGTGCACTTACGACCTAATGCGCGGAAAGTGGGGTTATTGTATGCAAATGTGCAAAAAGTCAACAACCCAGATATACGCGAGCGTTTAGGGTTAGGTTAAGTGCAAAGATAGAGGTTTCTTAACGTCGGATATGGCTTACTCGTAAACTTACTTTTGGATTTAAAATAAACAAGATTTGTTTTTTTTTGTTCCCATTCTGACATACTTTTCGAAATTACTGGCTAGTAGAGTGTAAGATATAAAACGGTTCTTAGAATTTTAAATAGGTAGATAGGTACTTACCTATATTCTATATATCTTCATATACATATCATTTTATAAGGTTCAAGTAGTTAATTGGGACTCGTAGTGGGTTACGAATAACGTCAATCTTATACCTTTAAACGAGCAATTCTTGTTTATTTATATATATATTTCGGGGATCTCGGAAACGGCTCTAACAATTTCGATGAAATTTTCTATATGGGGGTTTTCGGGGGCGTTAAATCTATCTAGCTAGGTCTTAAATATCTCTTGAAAAAACGCATTTTTGAATTTTTATATGTTTTCCGAGCAAAGCTAGGTCTCCCAGATATTATTCTTTATTTAAGAACTGTATGTATACCATGGCAGCAATAATGAATATGAATATGTTCTAGAGCTCTAGTATGAAAGATTTTTTTGAAATTAAAAACCCCATGTTTTCACCCCATGGGGTTGAAAGTTGTTATTTACTTCTACGTGGACGTATAAAAAAGAATCATACGCGGAACCCTTGGTAATCGGTAATCGGTATAGTTCGAGAGCGCATCTAAGCCTTAACCCCTTACTGTATGCAATAAATAATATTTGTTTATAGTTAAACTTTAATAGTTGTCAATAGAGGTGAATATCATATCCGCCATATATGGCATTGTATGTGTTAAGGGGTTAATTTATACCAATTGATAGATAGATAGATAGATAGATAAATCATTTATAATCTGGCTAAAACTGTCAATGAAACAGCAGTATTAACCGCCTATCAAGCCTATGTTACCTCAACTTTAAGATACGGCTTAATATTCTGGGGAAACTCCACAGACCGAGATATGGCCTTCAAGGCACAGAAAAAATGTTTACGATCAGTGTGTCGGGTTCCACAAACCGAAACCAGCAAACCAAATTTCATTAGGCTCAACATACTCACATTACCTTGCCTGTATATTTACGAAGTAGCGGTATATGTTAAAAATAATATTGGCCAATTTTCTGTTACCAATAGTGCACGTCGTTGCAACAAAATTTATATAAAATCAATTAAAACGGCTTTTATGGCCAAAAGTATTTTCGGCATGGCCCCTAAACTCTATAACAAACTGCCAGATGATATCACTAAATTAGATGACATTAGTATTTTCAAAAAGAGTCTGTTTAAATTTTTAGTTAGGAAAGCATACTACTCGATCGGAGAATATTTGTCTGATACAGAATATTAATTATATAGGTATATGTAGGAATGTAAATTACTAAATTATTTTTTATTTTTATAGATTAAGTTTGTAAATATGCATGCACCATCTGGAAAATATTTGTATGCCTAACAGTGGCGGCGCGTGGAATTTTTCGCTAGACAACTCGGAGCAAAAAAAAAACACCTACATGAAACACCTACATTATGTACTTATTTTTTCATGATAAGCGAAGGTAAAGTAAAGCGCTAGGTGTGTCCTTGAGTTCGTTCTTTTGCAGTTAGTGTATAACCACCTTTGCCATACTTGTCATCACTGACGTCACATAAACAGTGTATGTCGTGTATGACAAAAGCGGATTCCTACTCCTAAATTCCTAACAATCCTAACTAATAAGTTTTTTGCAAAAATTTCATTTTTGGTACAAGCTTTTATCGCTGACTATACTTTTCTTACGACAGACAACTAATACTCATCGAGACAATTCTAAAAACCCCTAACACAATTAGGTTGCGTTGTTCCATCACAGTTCTTATGGCGACCTCCTGTCTCCATCATCAGATCAGTTCGACAGTATGATATTATTGTATTGTCAGCAGAACTACATACAGCTGCCAATTTTCATGACGCTACGATCCTTGGAAGATGTTTAAATTAGTTACCTTAGATTCCATTACATTAGTTACATACAGATCGTCCTAATAAAAGCTTGTTAAAAACAAGGACTGACCTTGAAACACCTGCACGATCAATACGCAACACTAATAACACTCAAAAATTCACTGCTTTAGTCTTTATATATAAATATATGCACACAACTAAGTAAAATCTCATTAAAACCTATAAAACTAATAAAAACAACAATAACAACAAATCTTGGCAATAACCGGAACGGAAGTGTTGTCATAATATTATTCCATTTTCACCCACGACCTACGGACTTCCAAAACCTATTACTACAAATTTATAAACAGTACTTTCTTCGAAGAAACCCTCGTTATCAAATTACCTTAACTAAACTTGCGACTCCATAATATTCTTAGATTTTGTAATAAAATTTCTTTTCTTAAAGGTTTTTTTGAAAATTTGGTATTAATGATAGCAAAATACAAAAAAAAATTACCCATTAATTCAATTCAATTTTTTGGTACGGCAACATTAACCACACGAGCGGCAAACGCGACTCGATTCAAAATTGTGAAACATTACACTCCAATATAAATCTTACCTATTTGTATTTAAGGTTTAAATTCAAATGAAGCATGGTGTACAGCACTTCGCCACTCGCGGACTTTGACTGTGTGCGTGCATTTTTCCAATATAAACCTTATCATGTTACGTTTAAGGTTTTTATTTAAATGAATAACTCGATACAAAACCGTGTTATTTTGATGCGTAAATACGCGGACTTTCTTTAGCGAACTTTATGAGCGTGTGCGTGAGTTTTCGTATGTGTGTGGTGGCTCATGAATGAATACTCAAGCTTAAACTTAGTCGCCCGCGCGCCCGCTATGATTAGTTGAAATTTAATCAATAGTGAAGCTTTAGTAAATCGTGTTATCGATTACAAGGTAATACGTAGTGTTTTCGTTATGGATATATATGTAGCAATAAATTTTAGGCAAGCCGGTGGGAATCGGGTTGTATGAAGCCGCCGCTACTGATGCCTAATGGCTAAACATAGTGATACTCTTTTTAAGTGTACAATTATATCTGTAAAAACCTATGTTTACAATTAAATATATGGTTTATGATTTATACCTACAGTGGTAGTGGTATTACTAAACTAAATTAATAACTAGCTTAAATCTAATGTAGGCCATTGAGGCATTGTACCAAGGATGCTGGCGGCATTTCCTCGTTGTATCGAAATATCTCTTCATAAAACATTAGGTACATTAAAATTAAATTAAATAATTTTTACAGTCTAATTTTGAAATCTAGGTACTTAATCTGATATGTTAATTAATCAGCACAAGTATCCAATTAAATACAAAATCACTTTTAATATAGGTGGAGTCGTAAATTCTTGAAAGTGGGGTAAATACATTCGGAAGCGGAGAAAGGATAATGTAAATAAACTAAGGATGTTTATTTACATGGTTATGAATAACCCGTTAACTTCTGTTTGTGTATGTATTAAAATAAACGTGTTGAGTTTGTATTAATTTAAATATTGCATATTTACGTTGCGATTTCTTTTTTACAGTTTTATTATTTTTATTTGTAACTTAAAGGCCGCAATTCACTTAGTAATCTGTTATCGTTTAAAATATTAATATCTGGGGGACCGTGCTTTGCACGGAAAACGTATAAAAACTCAAAAATGCGCGTTTTCCCAGAGATAACATCTAACTAGATTGATTTTTCGCCCCCGAATGTATATAATATAGCAAATTTCATCGAAATCGTTAAAGCAGTTTCCGAGATCCCCGAAATATATAAAAAAAATACAAGAATTGCTGGTTTTTTTTAAAGGTATAAGATTTAACTCCAAAAATGATAACACATACCTATAATATAACATTCAAAAATCGTAACATTACATTATAATATAACATATCATTAAAATTATTATTAGAGTTGCTATTAGAAAGTTTTGTTTTGGATATAGATATACATATGCAGTCCATATTCATACATAAACAAATAGACGAATAACTTAATTACTAAGTTAATATTTTCTTATGATTCTAATACGTATAAAGCGCAAAATTAACTAATATCAACTGATTAATAATAACGTACACAGTTTGCACATAGTTATATAAAGAGTTTGAGGTCAATGAACAGGCTTCAAGTTCACCGTCATTTACATTTACACCTAATAATATTTATCCTATGCTTTTTGGTGAAATCGTCCTTGAGAAGGAAAGTTAAATTTCACTTGCTAATGCTTATTGCATCATATTTCTCATTTTTATTTTGATAGGTATACCTAGATTTTTTTTTCCTCAGATATCGTTAAAGTTTAGTGTGTACCCGTAGAGTAGATAGAGTTCCCTAGTCTGTACAAGTACAAGCACAATTTCATCTAATATCCAAAAAAAAACTTCCTCTGATTTACGAAAACTACAACGATTAATTACATACCTACCTACATAGGTTTTTTTTTTATCGGGATAAGATATTATTTCGTATTTATCCCGCCCGAAACGAGGATACAAAGACCAAAAAAACTTGATAGTGAGGTCCTCTCATACTATTGTCACTGTGACAAGGTACGAAATGGTATTGACTGTACTAAGGTATCCTTAGTCAATTCGAACATTTACCTACGATAGGAACAATACCGCATATGAAACATGTTAAATGAATATTAGTTTATGTTAATATTATATAAGCAGTTCATTGCCACATAAACATGCCAAGTTCACGTTTCAAATTTGCATAATATATATTTTAATCGATTCAATTTTTAAGTGGTCTGGTCACCATTTTGCATTTTAGTAATGCCGTCATGCGAAGAAAGTCAGTTTTCACTTTTTTATGAGGATAGGTATGATAGTGATACATTAACTAGGAAAAATGATCATTATGGCAAAAAATACTAAGAAATGCAATAATAGGAGAAAAAACTTTAGGAATCCCGATCCCGATATAGATCTGCCTGCTGAGATATAGTGCTATATAGTCCCACCCTGCTGATTAAAATATATTATCAATAGACTTATAAATAGATATTGTATTTTATCAGTATCACCCAGCTATCATAACGAGATTACGACGCGACGTGTTTTAAATGTGTGTAACACACGTAGGCGCGGCGCACATAATCACGTACGTCTATTTGTCTATTATTAATTATAATATGTTATTTTTATACTAACTAACTACCTATTTGGATCAGTGATCCAAAAATAATCTTGGCAAAAGAGCGTTATTTTTATACCTAGTGCAAAAAGTAAGTAGGTAAACAACATCGTTGCCTTTTATGATTCTAGGAGAGTAATGCAGTGATCATTTGTAAAAAAAAAATGTTGGGGTGTCCCAAAAAAAACTGATAAAAATGTTTTGATAGGGGGGGGGGGATCCCCCAATAATTGGTATTTAGAACTATATGTTACAAAGATATCAATTGACCTCAAATTGGGCGGGTCGCGGACGCAATAAATTCACTATCAATCCTTAAAAAAACCGGCCAAGTCGGATTCGCCCACCGAGGGTTCCGTACATTTTAGTAGGTATTTGATGTTATAACTAGTTAGCGACAGCAAAAATACATCTGTGAAAATTTCAACTGTCTAGCTATCACGGTTAATGAGATACAGCCTGGTGACAGACAAACAGACAGACAGACAGACGGACAGGACAGTGGAGTCTTAGTAATAGGGTCACGTTGTCCCTCGCTACTTTCATAATGTCACTGTGAGAAGGTACGAAATGGTACGCAAATAATTTTTAGGGTTCCGTACCGCAAAAGGAAAAAACGGAACCCTTATAGGATCACTCGTGCGTCTGTCTGTCTGTCCGTCTGTCACAGCCTATTTTCTCGGAAACTACTGGACCAATTAAGTTGAAATTTGGTACACATATGTAAATTAGCGACCCAAAGATGGACATGTTTATTTATAATTTTAAAATACATAGGCTCGAAGTTAATTAAGAAAATAGCCAAAACATTACCATTCCCCCCCTTTATCTCCGAAACTACTGAGCCTAAAATTTTGAAAAAAATACACAGAATAGTTCTTTACCTGAAGATGACAGGAAAACCTATTAGAAATGTGCAGTCAAGCGTGAGTTTGACTTATGTACGGAACCCTAGAAACGCGAGTCCAACTCGCACTTGGCCGGTTTTTTTGACTGTACAGTATCAATAATTAAGCCTGCATTTACGGTTTCATCTTTTTCACACATATGAATATGTACGAAGCTGAAGGTCCTGGGTTCGGATTAGTGATCCAAAAGACTCGAGCCTTTTAGCTCTTTTTTAGGGCTCGCCTTATCTCTTTAGGCTAGAAATAGGCTTTTAGCCGTTAGGCGTCAAGAGATGAGGCGAGCCTTAAAAGGCTCGAGTCTTTTGGATCACTAGTTCGGATCCCGGTAAAAGTTTATTTATTTGTATATTTATCACAAATATTTGTTGCGCGAATGATTCAAACTTGTTTTGAAACACGCTTGTTTATGATGGCAGTACATATTTAGAACATAGATTAGATAACAACTGACCTCAGATTGGGGGGTCCCCTTATATCTCGGAAACTAAAAACCCACTATATACACACCGTAACAACTGACTGTCTGTCTGCGTATCTGTCGTGACTCATGTGTAGTTACCTAATCCAAATAAGTTAGCTTTTCACTGTAGGTAAACATCAAATTTCTTTTGTAAAATCCGACGTTTATAGTCTAACTAAAGTGTGACTCATGCTAGACCAGAGCCGGGCCGAAGCTTCCGGCGCTTCGTTTTCTATGGAAAGAATCACGTCGTGATAACCTGATAACCGATCAGCCGTCAGAAAGCCGTAGAAAATGACGTCACGGACGCCTCGGTCCCAGGTCTAGCGTGAGGCCATCCAAGCTGCATCTTCTTGGCAGCAAAAAAATGTGAAAGCGCCACAATACCTATTCAACATAAAGGACCCCGCAACAAACATAGGGAAAAAGTGGTTATAGACAAATCTCACGAAATTTTAGTATTCTCATGCAGATTTAAGTCTCCAAATATTTTTTTATAAGGGCATAAATTTCTCAGAAGTATATACCTACTTTCATTTTTGTCAATTCAATGTACCGATTTCAGGAAACTCATACTCGTAGAAATAGAAAAATATTAACTTGATTATCTCTGAAAGTATACTTCTGAGAGATTTGTGCCTTTATAAAAAAATATCAGGAGACTTCAATCTACACCATAATAAAATTTCGTGAGATTTAACTGAAACCACTTTTTCCCTAGATTTTTGCTGCGGGGTCCTTTATGAAACTAAAAGTAAATTGAAATTGTTACATATTTGCTGTGATTTTTTTTTTCAATTATTGTTCTAATGCTAAAATAGTTATTTGTACAACAAGAGATCAAAGTTTGATATTTCATCGAGTGCTTATTTTGAGTCCCGTGCAAACGAATGATTCTATATAATAGATTCACGAGCGTAGCGAGTGAATCTAATTTAGAATCTTGAGCGTAGTAAGGGATTCAAAAGCGCACGAGATGTAAATAACTTTGATCTCGTGTAGTACACAAAATTTTTCACCCTAAGCAGTGAGAACATACCTAGAGGGACAGAGATAATAGAACCCAAGTATATCGAACTTGTATTAGACCCCGCATGTTGAAATGACATTTGACTATAAAGATCACTTGAATGACATTTTGTCTCACTCAGTGAGCAAAATGCGATTTTGCTCACTCATTTTGTCTCACTCAGTGAGCAAAATGCGATTTTGCTCACTGAGTGAGACAAAATGACTTAGTGAGCAAAATCGCATTTTGCTCACTGTTTTTAAGAAGCAAAGTACCCTTGTTCGAGCTGCTGAGGTGAAAAAAATCTAAGTTATTGTTTTAATGTGATTTTGCGATGACCTGTTTTGGCTATGCTTATAAATGACTGTGCGTAATTACAAGCTTGTTTAATTGTTGTATTATAACGTAGAAGGGAAACCACAATTGTATGATACCGACTCTATTGTCAATGCAGTTGACGAGTTGATGTCAATAACCTTATGAGTGCATCAGTAGATCAAAACAAAATTGCAGCTTATAGTACGTGCAGTCAGCAAAGGTAACAGATTATGCGGACTACGCGTCAAAAGTATAATAATAGCTTAACAAAATCGGACATAATCTCTATATAGAACAATTAGACTGTAGGAAATGATTTTGAACGAGAACTGTAGAGATCTCTATTTGGAAAAGTATTCTAGGGTCGCAAATAATTTAGGCGCGTTGTTTCATACGGTACTATGAATATTGAAGTTCGCAAATTTCGTACATCTTTCTCTTTTACTCCAATCAAGGCGTAATTAGAGTGACAAAGATATTAGTTGCTCGAAATTTGCGAACTTCGATTTTCGCGGTTTTAGCCCTTATGTGCTCCACCTAAACCACGTAAGGTTTAGGAATAACAGTATAAGTGACCGTACAGTCGCTACCAGATATATCGGAACGGCCGTGGTGCTCGGAAATATCTGAACACGCACTCTAACGCCTTGACAATAGAGGCGTGTTCAGATATTTGTGAGCACCTTGGCCGTTCCGATATATCTGATGGCGACTGTACAAGACAGGATCACAGGCCCGTGAAAACGCTCGTGCCTCTTTTAGTTTTATGTAATAAAAAACTCAGTTTAATTACATTACGTTTTAGTTAAATGCGTTTCAATAATTAGATTCTTCAATAAGATGTGTAAGTAATTCCAGTTTAAAATGAAAAAAAATAATAAAGTAAAATTGTTTCAGAAATTTTTAGTTAGGGTAACAGCACCAGTCATGGGACATTTAAGAGGAAATTTGGAGTATTTGTGATATTTCCCTGATATATGTAAATGGTCTACCGCTTAGCGTGAAGATGAATATCCTATCCCTCTTTCATGTTTCAGGCGTGTTGTATACAAGATACTGCAGTGTGTTTTCACATACTTAACAAATTAAAACTATGCTTTTTTTCTCCAGTCATGGACACCAAAGCTCCAGTAATGGAACCCCAGTAATGGGCGTGGATCCAGTAATGGGCCCCCTATAATGGACATTGCTCGATCAGTATAAAATATTGAAAAACGGAATAAGTATTGGCAAAAAAATCAATTTTTGGTATAAGCTTTTATCGCTGAATGTATTTTTCTTTCCAAAGCCAACTAATACCCATCGAGACAATTCTAACATACCCAAACACAATTAGTTTGCGTTTATCGCAGAGTTCCCATGGCCACCTCCTGTCTCCATCATCAGATCAGGTCCATGTTATCATAATATTGCATTATCATCCGATTTGCATACTTAATTACGTATACAAAATTTCAACTCAATCGGAAATCGGAAAGTGGGTCAAATTCAGCTACCAAGATTTGACCCACACTAACTAACAGGGCAAGTTAAATAAAAGTTTGGAAAAACGATATTAATTTATCCGAAGTCCGAGCATACCTCCTGGTTGACATATTTCGTAACTTCATTTTACTTCTGTATTGTTTAAACATGAAATTATGGCATGGCAAGCATCATTATGTAAATTGTCCCATCATAGGAGGTATGCAGTTTTACAGCTCCTATAATGGGGTTGGGCCAAATACTACTATTTTTTTACATCTGTCGAGTCACAACATAGAGTGTGTTGTACCTATACCTTAATCTCATGGTAAATGCAATTAACAAAACACATTCTAGTTTACATCAAGTAATAATTAATTAAAATTTAATAAATGAACTCACCTCTTTTAGCGAAGTTGTTAAGAATTCTTAGTGGTAATTTTTTTCAGTGACACGACAACTTTTGGGTTGACGTCAATTTCTTAAAAATAACCGAATTTAATAAAAATTCAAACTGAAACAGCTCTAGGACTTTTATTTATGATAAAATATAACCAGTGTTTATAAACTACTTTTAGATACTTATTTTAGAGGATTTGTGGTTTTATGTGCCATTACCGGTTCCACGTCCATTATAGGGGTGTTTACTATAGTGTTTAATTTAAATTTAATTCTATCTAGATTTTCAATTGATAATTCAAAACTAAATTAAAGGAAACTTTGACAACAGAAATGATTCAACATTTAGTAGTAGGCATTTAAAATAGTTGATTTATTTTCCAACGAAAGGAAACACTCAGAGATAACAAAGCCGTTGTTTCATTCCTTAGTCATCGTCCATTAGTCTAAATGGAAAATCAAAATAAATCATTAATTAAAAAAACAACACACTTTTTGTCACCTTGGCCGCTCTAGAAATTTAACCGTGATACAAAACTGTGCTAATGATATTTATTTCGTATCTAAAATCGCTCCAGCATGTACTTTCTACCCCAGAATCTATACGGATGACGCTCTATACAATAAGCCTACACATTCGCCATATAGGTTCTGCGGTGCAGTATTGATACATGCTCTCGTACTAGCGGTTGGCCTACTAATATCAGAGTATATAAAAGATCCGTCTCAATATGCAGGTTCAGTTCGTGTCGTCGCTTAACGAAGTTCGCGCGTTGAACTTTGGGACCGGTTATGGGGTATCCAGTGGCATTAGTCATCGCGGCGCTGGCGCTGGCGCACGCCGCCCCGCCGGGGAAGCCTTCCCTCGGCTGGGGGGAGCGCACCTTCGCCATCGTGGAAGTCAACCAAGCGGCCACAGCCTACAACCAGCTCGTCAAGCGCCACGATGCCGCCGACGTCTCTGTCACCTGGAACGTCTGGTCTGGCGACGCCGCCGAAAAATCCAGGGTACTCCTCAACGGACAGGAATACTGGTCGGGACCCGGGCAGTCCACGGGCTCAGCTTCTTTCAAAGTCAAGAAGGGAGGACGCTACCAAATGGTTGTAGAATTATGCAACAAGGACGGATGCAGCTCCAGCGACCCAACTGAAATCGTTGTTGCTGACACTGATGGTAGCCATTTGCCACCATTAGATTACTCCATGGGAGAAAGGAATAAGCCTTTCAAGCAGACATCGGGGAAAGTAGTTGGAGCGTATTTTGTTGAATGGGGCGTATATCCTAGGAAGTTCCCCGTGGATAGAATACCTGTGCCCAATCTGAGCCATCTCTTGTACGGTTTCATCCCAATCTGCGGTGGCGACGGCATCAACGACAGTCTGAAGGAGATCGAGGGAAGTTTCCAAGCTCTACAGCGTTCTTGCAGTGGTCGCGAAGATTTCAAAGTATCCATCCACGATCCTTGGGCTGCTCTGCAAAAGCCTCAGAAGGGGCTCTCGTCCTGGAACGAGCCTTACAAGGGTAACTTCGGCCAGCTGATGTCTCTTAAACAGGCCCGCCCAGACTTGAAGATCCTGCCTTCCGTTGGTGGCTGGACTCTGGCCGATCCCTTCTTCTTCTTCGACGATAAAGTCAAGCGTGATCGCTTCGTAGCCTCAGTCAAGGACTTCCTCCAGACTTGGAAGTTCTTCGATGGCGTCGATATCGACTGGGAATTCCCTGGAGGCAAGGGAGCCAACCCTCATTTAGGAAGTCCCAAGGATGGCGAAGTATATGTTACTCTCATGAAGGAACTGCGTGCTATGCTGAACGAACTCTCCGCTGAAACTGGTAAGAAGTACGAGCTGACATCGGCCATCAGTGCTGGCTGGGACAAGATCCAAGTGGTCAACTACAAAGAGGCTCAGCAATACATGGACCATATCTTCCTCATGAGTTACGACTTCAAAGGCGCTTGGTCTAACGATACGCTTGGACACCAGACTCCTTTACACGCGCCGGCTTGGAGGCCTAAGGAAACTTACACCACAGACTTCGGTACAAAGATGCTGCTTGCTCAAGGAGTGAATCCTAAGAAGATCGTCGTCGGCGTCGCTATGTATGGCCGAGGCTGGACCGGCGTTCACGGTTACGAAGACCCGAAGAATCCCTTCCTTGGAAACGCTACAGGGCCCTGCAAGGGTTCATGGCAAGACGGAGTCGTTGACTACAGAGACATAGCCAACGAAATAGCGCAAGGAAAATGGGAGTACACATACGACAGTGTCGCGGAGGCTCCTTACGTATTCAGAAAAGAGACGGGCGATCTCATAACTTATGATGACGCAAGGTCGGTCATTGCCAAGGGCAAGTATGTGAGGGCGAATAAACTCGGTGGTTTATTCGCTTGGGAAATAGATGCTGACAACGGTGATCTCTTGAACGCAATGAACCAAGGTCTAGGTAATAATGCGTTTTAACTGACCTGAGCGGCTATGTCATCTCCAGACGCGAGATAGTATCTTTCGTCTCTTTTTCACAATACTTAGAAAGAGATGGGTCTATCTCGCGCAACTCGTGCAGTGAGATGTGCTAGAGCCCGAACTGTATGTGATCGTAATTTTAAGTAGTTCTAAGTAGGTTTAAGAACGACTGTAATTTATAATAATGTTTCGCGACTGCAAAATGAAACATAAATGCTGAAAGGTTTGTGCGTTTTTAATTAATTTCCTTTATGCGAGCAAAGAACAAAGAACTAATTAGTTTAATAGTTAAAAAAGTGGCTGCTTTCTAAACAAATCGTTTGAGAGCATACACAGGGATAAGTAAGTATACCTACGTTACTTTCAAACAAAAATGGACTTTATTTTCATGTTATAAAGCTTAAATTAATACAGTCATGCTTTATTTTCCAAGTGGGTATGTTTTTAACTTAAGCATGCAATTTAGAAAAAAAAGTGCCATAGAATTAAAATCCTCTAATAAAGTATAATGTTCTGCTTATTGGTAGGTATAATCTTTTAGATTTTGAATTTACATTGGCATCATATAAGTCCATAATCCATTACCTTTTTTTGTGATGTTCGATACTACAAAATAGTTCTATTACAATTCATTCCCTAAGATACTTTGGTCATATAACTAGAAAATTTCAGGGTATTCTTTGTCAGTTAGGTATCCCGCCAAACGTCAGTCCTATACAAATAAATGAATTTCAATTAATCCAACGATAAACAGATCTTAGACTAAGTAAAAGATGACTCACGTTAGACCGGGCCGGGGCCGGGCCGGAGCTTCCGGAGCTTTATTTTCTATGGATAGCACCACGTGATCACCGATCAGCCGTCATAGAAAATTACATGTTGGACGCCTGGGCCCGCGCACGGCCCGGTCTAGCTTGAGTCATCTACAACAGTGTACGAGGAAAGCAACGCTTGTATCGAGTTGACCTCTCTTTATTGCTTACCTATCTCTGACGTCGGTTTCCTTAAAGGATGACTCACGCTAGACCGGGCCGTGCCCGGACCGGGGCGTCCGACATTGACGGACGGCTGATCGGTGATCACGTGGTGCTTTCCGTAGAAAACGAAGTGCCGGAAGCTCCGGCCCGGCCCCGGCCCGGACGAGTGTAAAGTCATCCTTTATACTGCCGTATTCGAACTTCAAGATATTCACAAGAGACTACACGTACTAGATCCATTCTAGATACGTTATAGTTTAGATATCAACTAGTTCTCTTTTGCAGCGCAATTCGGGCAACCAATGTCACTTTTACGTTAGATAGAGTAAGATATCTATTAGATGTGAATTGGATCTCTAAGTCATATCCTGTGGAAATCGTTTAACAGTATCTTCAGAATCTTAAACATATCGTTATCGTATCTTGGTGATGTCTAAAAGATGTCTAATAGATGTCTATTTCAAAATCCGAATCAGGCCCATACTCTGGCAAACCCATTATGTCAGTAGAAATTCAAATTTTCTAGGACAACCCTTCGCGTCTACATTTTTTAAATTGACTCCTTTTTCTACTGACTTGCCAAACTATAGCTTTAACTGTGAGAAATTAATCTCAATTTTATTCAATGCTTTAAAAATCTTACATCTAATTAAAAATATATCCTTCTAATCTATTTACACATTTAAAAATGTTCACAGCCTGGTAAAACCATAAAACAAACAAAGTTTAATAAAGCATTTTGTTCCGATATGTTTCACTATGTCAACCAACCAGCCTTTGCATAAAAACCTGAAAACTTCACAAACTATTTTTTTTTCCAATACATGGTATTAAGGTTTTAATTTGAATGCGTTTCTTTGGCACTTACTTCCCTATGTTATCGAGTAGAGGTAGGTAGGTTGGCAGAGACAGTACATAGTAAACACTTTCAATCTTTATTCAAAATCGTGTGTTCATACCAAATTTCATCTAAATTGGTTCAGCGGTTTAAGCGTGAATGCCAACAGAAAGAAGGACAGTTACTTTCGCATTTATAATATTAGTAGCAAATAGAATTTAGAATGGAGATATTGACAATACGCAAAGTAAATTTTGTAGTCACAGTAAATGTTGCTGCCATCTTTCAACACAGGATTAAAACTTTTAGAACGCAATTTGACCCCTGACTTCACTGATATGTGTTAAATTTGTTAAAAGGTGTCGCCATCTATAGGCCAATACGCCTCGATAGTAAGGCTAAAATGACTAAATATTTTTGCGATTTCAGGGTTTTTCCCACAGTAAAAATTGTTGTAGGTAGGTACCTATGGTGTATAACGTTTTGAGCAACGATAAACACCGTAAAGCCATCTTGTGATGTCAAATAGTAAAGGATTTTTTACATTTACTATAATAATTAATATTTAGGAAAAAATGAAGCCGTGGTCTCACTAATAACAAGTGTTGCCATCTACAGCAGTGTACGAGGAAAGCAACGCTTGTATGGAGTTGACCTATCTACATTGTTTACCTGTCTCTGACGTCGGTATGATGGTATCGAGCCCGCATGTGGACAATGTTAATACACGTATATACACGTAGGTGTGGACAGGTTAATATTTTGACAGGTGTATTTAAACTTTCAGTTAAAATAGATAAACTAAACGAATCATATAATTGTCTTTTTATTAAGAGTCCTTGCTTGAGAGAGCTTGCTGCAAGATCGGTTTTCCTTACAAACGTAGTTACGCTCTCATTTTAAAACGACTAGCTAGATTGCACTGAAACTTTTTACTTACAATAGGACAAGGTATATTTAGTCCTGTTATTAGTTTATGTAGCTTCAGATACCATATAGTTAAAATATAGTACAGCGAATTCAAATTTTTCATAAAAAACTTGTTTTTACTCTGTTTTGTTTGTTTTATAAATTGGAGCTATATAAACTACTTAATTACAGTACTAGATATACCTTATATCATTGTATGTGAAAAGTTTCATTACAATCCAACACGTAGTTTTAAAATGAGAACGAAATTCGGTCGAGCTTGGTGCGGACTCTCCCGCGGCCTCTTTTAGCCTAGTCGGTAGCAAACCTGCCTTATTATTCGCTAGATGCACAACTCTACAATTTCTACATTAAATCTTATGGAGTAAAATTAGTTCCAACGTGTGTAATTTTCCGATGATGATGATGATGATGAATTATCACCCAATATTTTTTTGGAACAAACATTCAGCAACCACTACCTTCATCTGATAAAGAATTCAGTAAGAAAGATATCATTTCCACTCTAAATTCCAATTAAAATTAGCATAAAAAAAATGTTTTCCAGTAGCAAAGAAAAACAGTAGCAGTGGCATAAACGCGGTCACTGAACCCCTGTTTCAATTAACCTGAATTCGAGAGCATTGATTTTTATTACAATCACGCCTTTGAGCGCCTGCCGTAATATAATAGCAAGTTTGTGATTAATACGTGTTGCTGGAAAATAAGTGTAGGCGCTTCGGATTAATTTTGTGTTGCGATTAATTGTATTAATGGTGTTTGATTAATCAATAGGGTATGAGGTTGACAGCGATACAATGGATTTATTGTGAAAGTTTATAAATTCATGATACTGTTGAACTATTAAAGCTGATAAATGTATAATACTTATTGGCAATAAAACGACATCATTATCAATCATGTAGGCTTATTTGACTTTTAGTTTTTGATTATCCCATATATAATATATCTTATTTATATAACAGTTCACACTTTTACGAGTAGCACCACCTATTGATTAGGTACCTACTTATTAGGGTTCCGTACCTCAAAAGGAAAAAACGGAACCCTTATAGGATAACTCGTGCGTCTGTCTGTCCGTCTGTCACAGCCCATTTTCTCCGAAACTACTGGACCAATTAAGTTGAAATTTGGTACACATGTGTAAATTTGTGACCCAAAGAAGTTTACGTTACACGGTAAACAAATGAATTTTAAATATGGAGGCCACTTTTGGGGGGTAAATAAGAAAATAAAAAATAAAGTTATTCTAACTATATCGTGTTACATATCATATGAAAGAGCTCATTGTGAGAATCTCAAATATTTTTTTTTTTTAATTTTAGGATTAACAGTTTAGGAGTAATTCAAGAAATACGCAAAAAAATTGCCATTCCCCCCCCCCCCCATCTCCGAAACTACTGGGTCTAAAATTTTGAAAGAATATACACAAAACAGTTCTTTACCTATAGATGACAGGAAAATCTATTAGAAATGTGCAGTCAAGCGTGAGTCGGACTTAATGTACGGAACCCTTGGAACTCGAGTCCGACTCGCACTTGCCCGGTTTTTTTACTTGGGCATGCTTTAAGGTGAGGTATGCCCAGGCGGATTTTTTTACACTGGATAATTTTTTTATAAACCCAACTTTATGTGCAAGTTGCTATAAAAACTAAAATAAAAATTAAAACTAAAATTATATTCTGTAAATAATTTAATTTGTTCTAATACTTCTAAGTAGCTATTTAATCGTATATCCACAATTTAGTTGAAGTTCCGTAGGTAATAAAAGTTCCCTCCAGAATAGGTACCACATATCGGCCTGGCCGCATCTTGGTTCAAGTGGAAGATAACAAGCGGGTAATAATATAAGCATGTAGGTATTATTAGTTTTCCTTTATTTGCTAGCAGACAGAACCAGTTTAATAAATACAAAATAATGTTCTCGTCCTTCTCAAGGATTCAGGTAAAGTATAATATTGTTTATGTCTAATATTTATCTATAACTATGATTATACGAATGCTGGTTCAGGGGTCCGTAATACCATAAGAGCGATTTTCCATGGGCGTAAAATATGAACATTGAACATGATTTGTTGAACTTTGGAGGGAATTTATTGTAAGTACAAATTACCTCGTAAAAAGTAGCGTGACTCGATGTTTACTCGATTCACTGCATTAATGAATGAAATGAATGAAAACATTTATTTTCAGGCAACTATTGACCTTAAAACTAGCATACATATTATTACAAAATATATCTTAAAACTAAAAAACACAATTATTAATGTTAATCGGTAGGAAATCTATTCGATAACGTTATAATATCGAAGTATATTCCGCCGTAAGATTCAGTTGCCTATTAAGGTAATATATAACTCAAATAACGGTATTATTTCAAACCATTAATTACTTATTAAAATGGACTGCCACTCACAGAAAACACGTTTAAGTAAATGTCTATGTCTACAGGTTGACTTCGAATTGGTAATACATAATCAATGTTTTACACACATCTTCCCTAAACTAAGCCCCTCAATGAAGTCTCATGCTTTTAAAATAATCAAAAGTATATTTTTTTTTGTATTAATTTATCCCATTATTTAGGCTTTACATAATTAATTGATTATCCTAACATAATGATTAACAAATAAGTTTTAAGAATTTCAAATGAATCCTCTTTGGTTACCAATCACCTGCCACAGTATTTATGAAGTACTTACACACATGTTTTGATTCGTGATTGTCACTTGTCAAAGAAAATAAGAGTCACCAGTATGACAGTAAATGCTGGATTCCACCAGTGTGCAGCACTGTGCGGCATAAGCATTTTTGTACTGAATATGCTTGTGCCGCACATTGCCGCACACTGGTGGAATCCCACCTTAGGGGCTATTCATAAATTACGTCATTTCAAATTAGGGGGGGGGGGGGTCTGGACATCGGATGATGGTAGCATGACGTAGGAGGAAACGGGGTCATTCGAAGCATGATTTTAGGAGGGGGGGTCAAAAATCGTCAAAAATCGATGACGTCATTTATGGACAGCCCCTTAGGTATTTAATGTAACCACACTTTGATTATTTGTTATATTAGAAAATTAGCGACAATTAAATCAGCTATTATTATACTATTAGGCATTAACTGAGCCACAATCAAGTGTTTCGTATTACCAATTTGAAGTCACCCTGTATTCATTATAATATGACGAAGTGCTATGCGGTTTGCTTAATGGGTAAAATTAACTATAACTTAACCTTGACAAGACAGTGACGACTGGTCAATCTAAGTAGATACTCGTAGGGTAGGAGTCGTATGTGCCACGAGCAAAATATATTAAACTGAATTTGAAAGTCTAAACTAAATTTAAAAGCTACAGTTATTATGAAGTGTGTTTTGGTTTGCTTATTTTTAGTAGGTTTGGCGGTGGCTAAGCCGGCCGGAGATGAAGGCACTGAAAGGGGGTGTAGATACATATTGGACAGATGTAAGTATGATCAAAATGCTGTGGTAACTGTTTCGATTGACTTATGTATAGTATTTATGGGTCTCTATTGTTTCCCATAAAGTTTTAAGTCATAATGTATTGTTTGTCCGCATTTTCGTTAGTCATTATTTGGTTTTTGTCAAAAATTAGTATTTTCCAGGATTGCCATAAAACAAACCTAACCCAACCTGTAAATATTTAGGATAACCTTAACGGTTTCAGAATTATGATGACTAATCTAACAAACATTACGTTATGACTTTCAATAATGATGTAAAACAAAGGGATCCGAGTATTATTATACCTACATTTAATGTTGTACGAAGATTACAAACAGAATAAGTACAAGACAAATATACATTAAGTATTTTTTTATTTTGGTAACGCATACACTGCAGTTTGCGTAGGTAAATAAATTACCAATCAAATTAATAACCACGGCACTAATAACCAAATCAACAAACCATTTTAAGCCATTACGTAATTATATTTAGGTATAGGTATCAAGTAGGTAGGTAATCAACTTAGGTATCACCAAAGAACCCTCATACCTCAGCAGTATGCAAACTTGTTTTGTATATATAAATATTGATTTTATCTTGACTTTGCTTCGTTCTATAAATATACAAAATTACATCGCAACTGACCAGTGTCCGCACATCCGTCTTCTAGTTACGAGTTGAAACCCAGTTGAAAATATACATTCTTAAGTTATTAATTGATATATTTTACTATGAAGACCGTGTTTGTTTGCTTGTTATTCGTGGGCTTGGCTTTGGCCAAGCCTGCGGGAGATGAGGACAATTCGAGAGGGTGTAGATACATTATGGGGAAATGTAAGTAGTTTAGAATAGTGTTATTGTTATTACGCTCAAAAGTAATCAGGTCATCTTATGTACTTACATTCCACATCTTCTCGTTCATCTTGCGCTCATTTCGTTGTTGTATACACTGGTAGATTGAACATATTTTTGTCAAAATCTAGTTCTGATGAATCGGTGGACCTCCTGATCTATAAGGAATCGAGGGAATTCCTCAAATGTATATGTTATATGCATTAGTTAGGGTAGTTAGTTAATTATGCATATACCTAGTGGGTTTTGTATCCTCAACGACAATTAAGTATTTTAAAGCCTTGGGGCAAATTGTAATTGTTATATGTAATTGTAAATGTAATAATAAAATTGGGCATGTAATAATATAATTTAGCTATCTATTCATATTTTAGCACCAATTAATTTAGTTAAGCACTAAAATAGTCGCCATTATACTATTAAAAACCGGCAGTTAAATTAAGCCTACCAAATAAATTACCAAAGAGCATAAGATAGTAGGTGGGCTTCTAAAATTATTAATGTATCTAATACAGTAAACAGAAGCGTTGGTGGCCTATCAAATTTCTTTCTTTCTTCTTTCTTTCTTTCTTTCAATAGAGGTAACGAAACTTTCAGACCGAACCTTGGCTAGTGCCAATCGTCTTTCGGAAGTCGGAAGTTATAGGGTAGTTAGTTAATTACTGGCCACTGTTTAATAACTGGCCAACTTATATTAAAATTAATTCTATTCACCTATTCAATTTAGCTTTAGTTCGTAAAAACATCCAACTCTATAAACCAAATAAAAATAAACGATTCCCACATATACACTTGTTCTGCCGGAATATAATATTAGTTGCATATTATAAATATCAAGACAAATAAATAAAATTGTATTCATTTGCCTTGTAGGAAACATAATTTAATTGTAATACTTAGAGGAAATAATTATTGATATAATGTACCTTATTTTCTTTATAATCATCTATCATTGCCACACCCGATATGGGTAAAGTTTGAATTGAAACGATTAAGTATTACTTGAAGACCTGAAGACCTATAGATAGGGGAGAGGGGGGTAGCTATCACTGGAGGCAGCTTAGAACAAATGCGTTTAAAAATGTATTTTTGATGCAATAATGATCCAAATCCATATTTTGGGCTTGCAACATCGACCCACACAACTGTCGCCTGACATATTTGAAGTTTGACAGAACATGAACGAATCAGTAGCTTAGTTTGTTTTCGATGCTACCCGTTAGCGGTATTTGTGCAGATTTGTAAGGTTTCTCAGGCTGTATTTGAAGGAACTGGTCAGTGAAAGTTAATTTATCAGATAGAACAATCTATTATGTTTAGTGAAGAAGGATGAATAATCAAAATTTTCAATGTTTCTATAAAATAACGAAGTTTATTTTTTTAAGTAGGTGTTGGGGTAGTTATGAAAAATAAATAGGAGGCAGTTTTGAATAGCAGTTTGTTCAAAATTACCCCAGCCATAAGAAATGTTCATATCTGCCCCGATATTGACTGGCATTTAGGTATGTAAATTAAAACCGTAATAATATTTCAGTTATTTTAGTAAATGCTAATAATACATTTACCTAAATTCCATGAACTAAGTGGTTCGGTACTTATTACGTTTAGTCATGTTTAATATAATATTTATTAGAATTTTGTATTTAGGTAGAATATTACAAAATATTAAATTAGTATTCTATAAATAATTAAAACATTGCAGTTTATTGATTTATTTGTTAACAGGTAAAAATGGTAAGGAACTATAAAAATAAAGAAAATCAAAATATAATAAATACTCATACAATCCGCTGTTAAAACATTATTGGGGTAGTTTTGAAAAATGGTATGTGCAAAACTGCCTCAAGGGGGCAGCTTTAGTAAGATTTCAATACTTTTCATAGGTACCCCCACTGAGGCACTTTTGAACACTCCAAAAAACATATGTGTACAAAACTACCCCATCTTTGTTGTAACTGCAAATTATACGAGTGAACTCTTAACACGATTATTTCTAGTGACAAATTGTACCAAGTACAGATAAAAAAAACGCGTATATCTCGATATTATTGCCGTTACAGCCCATTTTTCAAATCTGCCCCATGTAAGTTCAAAGCTACCCACTCTTGGGGCAGTATCGAACATTATTCCTTGAGTTGCAAAAATCTAATTTGTACTTTTATCTTTAGCTTTATATATGTGCAAATGCAGTAATTACATAGGTTAATAACGTAAGTTGTTGTGTAAAGGCTTAAAACTGGTATCAATAGGTAATATTTGGAACTATGACAATTAATGTAAAAAGTGTACCAGGCTACCCCCCTCTCCCCTACATGTATGCAATTATAATTAAATAAATAAACATTTATTTATTATTTATTTATTTATTTATAATTCATTTTAGTATAGTTAAGGTGGCTAGTTATTGAAGGGCAGCCAGTTATTGAAGCCTTAATACTAACATGAATTTTGTTTATTAGGTGAATCCAGTTATTAACCGGTGGCCAGTAATTGAAGATTTACCCTATATGTACAACATCATTTTATATTTAATATCTGGGAGAGCGAGCTTTGCTCGGAAAACATATAAAAACTGAAAAATGCGCGTTTTCCCAGAGATAAGACCTAGAAGAAAAATGTACATAGAGTGCTCACTCCATACATCTGTTTTGGTACCAAAACGACTATTATTTTCGTAGTCGACATCTAGCATCGAGTAGTGGAATTATCAGTAAGTACTGCTACTTGACAATAGATGTAGCGGCGACCAAAACGTCCAATGCTCTACAATTTTCAGCTCCTTCTGCTTCTATTATTAGTTGTAAATTGTTGTTCAATTCAATTTTCGTGAGTCGCCACACGAGAGACATCTAGTATCGAGTAGCGGACAGCGGTAGGTGATAATTCCGCTACTCGATGCTAGATGTCGACTGCGAAAATAATAGTCGTTTTGGTACCAAGACTGATGTATGGATGGAGTGAGCACTATTCTTACTATATTTATCTACAAGTCCTTTTTTTTGACGCAGGGGAAATGCATTTATGCATCCACCCCGGGCTGGAGAGGCCCATCATGGGGTGGTATGTGGGACTCGCTCCTCCCGTAACTCCCTCTGCTAATCAGAGGGAGGGGAGGAGAATACCCACTAAAACCCCTGCGGCGTTACCCTCTCTACCGTTATAGGGGAGCACCGTGAGGTCACTAATATTCTACCACGATGCTCCCCCATACCTAACAAGACCTAACCCAACCTGTCTGCGACATAGCAATGTTATAACCTTGACCGTGACAGTAGGTAGGTTACATCTATCTTAGGCATATACCTACACCTTCGATTGACCTTTCATCGATGATATCGATAGGTATTATGACTACCGATAATATAAATAATATTATTGTGAACACGTGACATTTGAATACAAATGTCATAGCAACATGATTATTTGTTTACGATCCCAAATTAAAGATGTGATCTCATCTAGCTATGCAACATAAATAAACAAAACAAAAACAAACTTCTTGTAATCTTACAAGTCTTACAAGACAAGACTACCTACAGGTTATATTTACTAACAAACATAAGTATTTTTATTAAACTCACTTGTAACTAATTAACAGACATATAATAAAGTAAAGGAAGTTTAACTGTTTTAATTTTATTCAAATAGTCGTATATAATTATGTAATCTAGATATTAAATATTAAAAATGCCTATGCCGTAAAACTATAGTCCTTCCAGGTCTACAAATATACCTAGTCCACAAGTTCATTACGTAATTAAGAAGGTAAGTATAAAAAGCAATGGATGTGCTGTTTGTGGAGACTGGTCTGTTTAAGCTAACACAAGCTATTATACTTAGTAACTTTATTTTTATTAATTAATTACAGTGAGACGCCTCATTCTGCTCTCGTATGTTCTTTTCTCTTAATGAATGTATTAATTATACAGGATATTGACTCTTGGAGACCCTATACATCTCTAAGGATAACTTGATAAACTATATAATCTTATAGTTCTGACACCTAGAGACATTTACAGCTCTAAATATTATAGTTTTTTTTTTGTATTTTGTATCTGTATTTTTTATGTAATTCGACATTAAGAGACCATATACATCTCTTAGTAATTGTAATACGTTAGATTGAATTCTTAGTTTTATTTTATAAAATTGTTGATGTTATTATTTTTGCATGTATGTAAATTCAATGATGACGTGTAAAAGTGCCCTTGTGGCCTATTTGCTGAATAAATGTTGATGTTTGATGTTTGATGTTGATTAATTCTGAGTGTTTTCTTCCATTTACAATAGTGAAACCGTAACAAAAGTATTTAAGTTAATTTTGGACCTTAGTTGGGAGCTTTAAAAGCTCAAGGTCCCATAATTTGGGCTATACATAGTGATGATGGAGCCGGGAGGGTAGTGAAACTGCTTATCTCATAGAAATGCGTCTCGAATTTGTCCCAATAGCGTACTTTTGGGGCGTAAAATACAGTCGAAAAAAGAGTGTATAAAATTCGTTTTTTTAATTCTGACAAATGTTAAATTTTAACCATAAATAAATACGTAGGTATGCTAAGTCTGCATACGACATAATTATATTTTTACAACGGCCACAAATTTAACGTGCAAACTTCTTGTCCAGGTGTCGAACAATGCCCAGTGGGCACCCACGCCTACACCACGGGCTGCGGCCACCTAACCCCAGAGGCGACCTGCGCCAACCCGAACCCCAAAGAAGACACACGCGGAAAAATCTGCGACTACTCCTCTTGTTACTGCGACGCGCCCACTGTGCGCGACGAGAAGACCAAGCAATGCGTTAGCTTGGACAAGTGTACTAAATAAATGAAATAATAGTCGATTTTTCGTGAGACATCGAGAAAATTTACGTTTTAAAACATGTGTCATGTTTAAATGAATAAATTGGTTTTACTATCGTATTGTTTTTTATTAACGTCATGTAAGTAAGTACTTATGTTTTCGATCACATAACTAAATATGATAAATCCGTACACGGCGGGAAGAAGTTGATAACTCGCGGGAAAAAATTGAAGAAATTTGAACCTTATGTAATTTTATTTTAAGTGCAAATTTCTTCGTTAGAATATCTCGAGTTATCAAATTCTTCCCGCCGTGTACGGAAATATTTTTTCTGTGTTCAGTGAGACTGAATAAGTTTAGACCGGTACGGTTACCATCAGTTTTTCACTGACATAAACGCCGTCGAGAACGTAATTTACTTTCTATACATCTCGCTCGCACTCACATATTAGTGCAAACGGGACGTATAAAAAGTAAATTACGTTCTCGACGGCGTTTATGTCAGTGACAAACTGATGGTAACCGTACGGGTCGTGCCCGGACCGGGGCGTCTTAATACAATAAATGACATTTTCTATGACGGCTGGTCGGTGATCACGTGGTGATTGCCATAGAAAACGAAGCGCCGGAAGCTCCGACCCGGCCTCGGCCCGGTCTAGCGTGAGTGATCCTTTATACTTCGTTCACTGAAATAAATGTTTGCATAACAGTAACAAAATAATTTAATTTTATTACCATTACACAAAATAAAAAAAATTAACTTGCGATAGGAACAGTTATTTTGACATTGGAAATGTCTTTTCGTTCGCTCCAGTATAGGGTCCGATTTCACGAAAAAGTGCGATCCCCTTATATCTCGGAAAGTTATGAAGATATGATATTAAAAAATAGGCTCTAAAGACGCATAATCACGAGAGCTGTAAGGTGCAAAAAAAAATATTCGAGAAAGTCAAAAACAAAAAAAGTTATGGTCGAATATGTGAAAATAAAATACAATTTTTTCCGAATTTTTCATTTTGGTGGTCGATAATTTGGAAACGAAGAATGATATCAAAAATTTGAGAAAAACGGCTCAGGATAATTTAGTCAGCTACAATTTGAGCCTAAAACAAAGACGATCGGGTTAAGGGTTTGCCCTGTAGCTTAACCTTAAAATAGTCAAAAAGTCAGAACGACATTTTTCACATGACATTTATGACTTCATGTTTCGCAGAGTTCGTTATCGGTGTTTGTTATGAATTATCGGGATTATGACGGCAGAATAACACTTGCACTGCGTGGGCTTTCAAAATCGCTGCAGATTTTTCTTGGTCTAACTCTATCTATTTTGTTTGAGAGGGAGAGGGAGAGGGAGAGGGAGAGGGAGAGGGAGAGGGAGAGGGAGAGGGAGAGGGAGAGGGAGAGGGAGAGGGAGAGGGAGAGGGAGAGGGAGAGGGAGAGGGAGAGGGAGAGGGAGAGGGAGAGGGAGAGGGAGAGGGAGAGGGAGAGGGAGAGGGAGAGGGAGAGGGAGAGGGAGAGGGAGAGGGAGAGGGAGAGGGAGAGGGAGAGGGAGAGGGAGAGGGAGAGGGAGAGGGAGAGGGAGAGGGAGAGGGAGAGGGAGAGGGAGAGGGAGAGGGAGAGGGAGAGGGAGAGGGAGAGGGAGAGGGAGAGGGAGAGGGAGAGGGAGAGGGAGAGGGAGAGGGAGAGGGAGAGGGAGAGGGAGAGGGAGAGGGAGAGGGAGAGGGAGAGGGAGAGGGAGAGGGAGAGGGAGAGGGAGAGGGAGAGGGAGAGGGAGAGGGAGAGGGAGAGGGAGAGGGAGAGGGAGAGGGAGAGGGAGAGGGAGAGGGAGAGGGAGAGGGAGAGGGAGAGGGAGAGGGAGAGGGAGAGGGAGAGGGAGAGGGAGAGGGAGAGGGAGAGGGAGAGGGAGAGGGAGAGGGAGAGGGAGAGGGAGAGGGAGAGGGAGAGGGAGAGGGAGAGGGAGAGGGAGAGGGAGAGGGAGAGGGAGAGGGAGAGGGAGAGGGAGAGGGAGAGGGAGAGGGAGAGGGAGAGGGAGAGGGAGAGGGAGAGGGAGAGGGAGAGGGAGAGGGAGAGGGAGAGGGAGAGGGAGAGGGAGAGGGAGAGGGAGAGGGAGAGGGAGAGGGAGAGGGAGAGGGAGAGGGAGAGGGAGAGGGAGAGGGAGAGGGAGAGGGAGAGGGAGAGGGAGAGGGAGAGGGAGAGGGAGAGGGAGAGGGAGAGGGAGAGGGAGAGGGAGAGGGAGAGGGAGAGGGAGAGGGAGAGGGAGAGGGAGAGGGAGAGGGAGAGACGAGGGAGAGATAATTTTGTTGCTGGCGGCTGCTAGCAGATAGATGATGCTGAACCCTGGCAGTACCTAGTGGAGCTCGGGTTTAATACAACATAAGCACACGCTGTTTTGGTCATCGGACTCGTCTCGATGAGCACTTAGGAGAGTAGTACCCAAGATAGAGCTGATGCTGAACCCTGGCTGTATCTAAAGGAACTCAGGTTTGTTGCAACATAGGCACACGCTGTTTTGGTCATACGACTCGTCTTGATGAGCACTTTGGAGAGTAGTACACAAGATAGAGCTGATGCTGAACCCTGGTTGTACCTAGCGGAACTCAGGTTTGGTGCAACATAGGCACGCGCTGTTTTGGACACCCGATTCGTCATGATGATCACATGGTAGAGCATTACCCAAGAAAGCTGATACTGAACCCTGGTAGTACCTATTGGAACTCAGGTTTGGTGCAACATAGACAAACGCTGTTATGGTCATCTCTCGTCGCGTCAAACTGCTGTCAAGAAAATTTCATATCTTGCAGCAAATGGGCCGCTGCCGATCAAGACTCGAGTGACGATAACGGCGATGTGGCTACCACTTCTCGAGTTGACTACGGATTTGCCGTGTAATAATTTTCTTGTACTTTGAACATTCATATATCCTGCTGCTGCTGTACCTATACTTATGCGCCACGGCGACAATTATTCAAACTTCGATACGCGTGTGGAAATTTTGCAATTTGTTTGTTCACATGCGTTATGTCCAGGATACTTGTGTTAATCTAAGAATAAAATAATTATCATTCAACGTTGTAGTTTTATTTTGTAACTTTTTCCTTATCCAGACTTTCTCGTCGCTCAGCGACAATATTTTTTCGAATTCCGTAGATTCATTTCCAATGTGCTCGATAGTCGTGTGAGGCACGAAATCTGTGAATTTTGACATTGGAAATGTCTTTTCGTTCGCTCCAGTATACGGTCCGATTTCACGAAAAAGTGCGATCCCCTTATATCTCGGAAAGTTGTGAAGATAAGATATTAAAAAATAGGCTCAAAAGACGCATAATCACGAGAGCTGTAAGGTGCAAAAATAATTATTCGAGAAAGTCAAAAACAAAAAAAGTTATGGTCGAAATAGTGAAAATAAAATAATTTTTTCCGAATTATGGATTTTGGTGCTCGATAATTTGGAAACGAAGAATGATATCAAAAATTTGAGAAAAACGGCTCTGGACAATTTAGTCAGCTACAATTTGAGCCTAAAACAAAGACGATCGGGTTAAGGGTTTGCCCTGTAGCCTAACCTTAAAATAGTCAAAAAGTCAGAACGACATTTTTCACAGGACATTTATGACTTCATGTTTCGCAGAGTTCGTTATCGGTGTTTGTTGTGAATTATCGGGATTATGACGGCAGAATAACACTTGCACTGCGTGGGCTTTCAAAATCGCTGCAGATTTTTCTTGGTCTAACTCTATCTATCCTGTTTGAGACGGGCGTAGATAACGCACTATTCGACAATCTATGCTTTCTTGTGGTGGTGGAAATAGAGATAGAGGGAGAGGGAGAGGGAGTGTACCTATACTTATGCGCCACGGCGACAATTATTCAAACTTGGATACGCGTGTGGAAATTTTGAAATTTGTTTGTTCACATGCGTTATGTCCAGGATACTTGTGTTAGTCTAAGAATTATCATTCAACGTTGTAGTTTTATTTTGTAACTTTTTCCTTATCCAGACTTTCTCATCGCTCAGCGACAATATTTTTTCGAATTCCGTAGATTCATTTCCAATGTGCTCGATAGTCGTGTGAGGCACGAAATCTGTGAATTTTTTATATAAATCAATGTGCCACATATAAAAATAAACTTTTATCCAGGTTTGAACTTCGATTACGTCCCTATACTCACCCCATTTTACGGTACTTAAATTCCCTGTCACAAAATAAATTTTAGGATATTGAGCAACATTGATTACTATTACTTAAGTTATTTTTAGGGTTCCGTAACTCAAAAGGACCCCTTATAGGATCACTCGTGCGTCTGTCTGTCCGTCCGTCTGTCACAGCCTATTTGCTCAAAAACTACTGGACCAATGTAGTTGAAATTTGGTACACATGTGGAAGTCTGTGACCCAAAGACGGACATGTAATAAAAATAAATGAATTTTAAGTATAGGGGGCACTTTTAGGGGGAATATGAGAAAATTAAAAAACAAAGTTTTGCAAACCATATCGTGTTACATATTAAATGAAAGGGCTTATTTTGAGGATCTCAAATATATTTTTTCTATAATTGTATATGAAATAGTTTAGAAGTTATTTAAGAAAATAGGTAAAAAATGACCATTCCCCCCCCTTAACTCCGATACTACTGGGTCTAAAATTTTGAAAAAAATACACATGATAGTTCTTCACCTCTAGATGACAGGAAAACCTATTAGAAATCTACAGTCAAGCGTGAGTCGGACTTAAGATAAAAAAACGTGGTTGGGCTGTTTTAGGGACACAGCCGTAATTGTTTACGTGAAACGTGGTGTGGACAGCTTTTGCGAAGGCCGAAGGCCGAGCTACGGGTAGGGCCGAAGGCCCGAAGCTTCCCTCAGACTTTTTGAAACGCACGGCCGAAAGCCGAGTTGCGGGAGGTTACTTAGTGCTCGAACACAGAACAATTACAGTACAAGTGTCTGAATGCGAATGTCGAAGGCCCTGAATGCCCGGAGCCTCTGACATGTGCATGCTTCCTACAAAGGAAATCGTCGATTTTGTTCTGATCTTGTGCGATTGGGTCCGATACCTATTACTGGAAAAATGTATAAAAATTCTGCAATTAAGCGTGAGCGGGACTTAAGAATAAGAATTGCGGATAAGCTCTATCTAGGCCACAACCGCAATTGTTTACGTGAAACGTGGTGTGGACAGCTAGTGCGAAGGTCGAAGGCCAAGCTCTGCGTTGGGCAGAAGGCCTGAAGCATCCGAGAGAGGTGCGTGGCGTCTCCACGTAAGGTCGAAGGATGAGCTGTAGGAGGTTAGTGCTCAAACAGAACAAATAATATAAACAAATAATTGGTTTAAGTACGTAGTATATGAGAGGGTCTACCGCGAACACCGAAGTTCGCAAATTGCGGAGATTTCTCTTTTACTCCAATGAAACCGTAATTAGAGTGACAGAGAGAAATGCCAGTTATTTGCGAATTTCGATTTGCGCGGTTATAGCCCTGTTATCTTGCAATAACAGAGATACGCCTAACCAATGCAAAAAAATGTTGGCACTATGCTTAACACAATACATGAACAAAATAAAAAAAAAATATTGCGTAACTATCCTCTGATAGCTCAGTTAAAACACGGAAAAGCCGGGGCGTGCCCTTAGCCAGTGGAACAATTGAATGAACAGTTGAATGTACTTAAGAACTTCGCTTTGCTCGCTCGTTCGAAAATGTGTGTAGTACGGAACCCTTGGGACGCGAGGACGACTCGCACTTGACCGGTTTTTTTTTAGTAATTACTTAATTAAGTAGGTAGTTCGGCTAATATTATTTCCACTGAATTTTACCAATGAACTAATATTGACTTAACTGAAATCATTGTACAGCCACCACACGGGATTGTTATAGCATTTAGAGTTCTTGCTAAATTGGACTGCTGGCTTGGATTGGCTGCTCCGATAGCATGGACATTAACGCTGGCGTTCCGCAAGGTTCTGTGCTATCCCCAACGCTGTTTTTGCTGCACATCAATGGCATGTTGTCTATCGATGACATTCATTGCTATGCAGACGACAGTACTGGGGATGCCTATTACACAGGCCGTGCCAATATCCCTCGTTCTGTGGTGCTGGAGAGTCGTGAAAAGCTTGTGTCGGACATTGAGAGCACTCTATCCAGAGTTTCGGTGTGGGGTCGGGACAATTTAGTGCGATTCAACCCCACCAAGGCACAGCCCTTACCATGTCAGGGAGTATTGGGATCCTTGGTGTTGACATCTCCAGTGACGTCCAATTCCGAACCCACCTGGAAGGTAAGGCTGCGCTGGCATCCAAAAAACTCGGTGTGCTCAATAATACTCCGGGGCAAAGACTGCTGCTTTATAAATCGCAAGTCAGACCCCATATGGAGTACTGCTGCTACCTTTGGGCAGGAGCACCTGGATGCCAGCTTGGACCCTTCCACTCAGTTCAAAGGCGCGCTGTATGAATCGTCGATGATCGCAAACTCACAAGCGGTATTGAACCTTTAAGTCTAAGGAGAGATTTTGCCTCCTTGTGTGTGTTCTACCGCTTGTACAATGGGCTGTGCTCTGAGGAACTATTTGACATGATGCCAACGGCCGCTTTCTATCACCGCACCGCTCGCCGTCGGCAGGGTGTTCATCCTCACACCCTAGAACCTAAATGGTCACGTACTGTGCGATTTAAGAGGAATTTCCTCCCGCGGACGCTCCGGCTGTGGAATGAGCTCCCTTCCGAGGTTTTCCGGAGGGTCTACAGTATGGGGTTCTTCAAAAAAGGAGTGTACAGGTTTTTAAAAGGTCGGCAACGCGCATTTAACACCTCTGGAGTTGCAGGCGTCCATAGGCTACGGTGACTGCTTACCATCAGGCGGGCCGTATGCTCGTTTGCCACCGATGTGGTATAAAAAAAAAATTGGACATTTTATAGCGTAAGTATTGTGAACAACTAATTTGGCTGGGACCCTAAATGGCGCAACAATCATGGAGCGTGATGGTACCCAGCTGCTATTAAGTATGACGCACCACTCTGCACGTGGAGTTCGCCTCGTGCGTCAATTCGGGTGCGAACAAACGCTACACGTTTTGTATTATTTTTTGCACATGCTTTTCTAAGTGTAAGTGATTGTAGATTTCTTTTAACCATAGATATCTGATTTATTTAAAATAAATGCATGAATAATTTTTGATGTGTATGTGATGTATTGACCTGGTTGGAAGCTATGAAGAGGTCGGCTGGCGGCAGTCTGCACCGTTGAGTCCACAAGACTTATGTTATGACCGCACGAAATGGAGACAAATTACATGCGGTGGTGATCACCAGCAATATCGGAACGAGAAAGAAGAAGTTCTAATTTATACTTATTCAATAAAAAACAGAAAAAAAAACAAAATCTTTAAGTTTAGATCTGAAATCTGACATACCTACCTTCATTTAGGTAAACACATATTAACAAACCAACTCATAAATTGAGCTAGACATGGGCAATGCACCCCCGACGCAAGAAAATATACAGGTATGTGTGTCTGGCGGACTTTCTCTGAACAGATCGGGGAAATCCTGAAGAAAGGCCAGGTCAAGAGCACCCTAAACCGGCGAGCGTGTATGAGGAATGTTATGAAAGTGAAGGAAGCGAAAGAGGTATGTCAGGATCGTAGCAAGTGGAAATCCGTGATTATATGTATGTATGCATCGTAGCTCTCAAACGGATGCGGTTTTTTTACGTGATAGCGAGATTCCTTGCGGTGGTTCTTAGCTATGATTGATAAAAATCGATCTAGCAGTTTAAAGGGGATCAGCTCTTTTCCCAAATGATGCAAGGCATTTTTTGGCATATTTGCGTAGAGTTTTTAATTTTTTTAATTGAATAGTTATGTTAGTTTATTCCATGTGGTAAATTAATGTTCTTAATGAATGCATTTTCTTATGATTAATGTTATTTACTTTCATAAATTGAATGGCATAACCTATAAAGACCTGAGCAACAAATATTAACACAGCTAATACGATAAAGTTAAACGAAAAAAACAAAAAATGCTCTACTTAAGTGAAATGAAACTTTACACCATTGTAGAAAAAAAAGTTATGAAAAAGTCAAGCATACAAGCATCATAATCGCTTGTAACTTTAATAACACTTGAAGAAATACTTCACACATAAGTATATAACAGCAAGAAGAATTGTTTTTTCAATCAAAAGGTATAAAAGTGCTCCATATTTTGTATGAAACTAAGTGACGATAGAGCATTCGCTTTGGCGTCGACGTGGTTAAAATGAAACTTTTCGCGATTCTAGTAAGTTTCTTCGTGTTTGTGAAGGCGCGAGAGCTACCAGAATGCAAGGGGCCTTGGTGTAAGTATCTGTATAATTTAGCACCTGTAGACATTCATCATTTTTCTCGCGTTATCCCGGCATTTACCAACAATTTGGCAACTAATCCCGAGAATTGGCGTAGGTTTTTACGAATGCCCGGGCATTATACATAATGCCTGTTAACGATAGAAACTCATACGTACCTGTGTGGGATAATGCTCGCTAAAACTTTCCTGAAAACATTTACCTACGTAAAATCTGTCATAAATAATAATAGTTTATAAATGCATAAATAAATACACATATATATTAGGTAAAAATATAATATAAATATTGTCAAACCAGTGATTAATTATTATCTAAACTTCATTGTCCCTGAGTCTCTTTGGAGACCTTTCAAAGAGACTCAGGGACGCAACTGGGGACCCAAGAGCTGGCAGTTACCTCGCTCAACGCTTCAGTCTGGCAGTTCAGCGGGGTAACGCAGCCAGCATCTTGGGGACCTTGCCACAGGGGCCTTTTTTAGATTTAGTTTAGTTTAGTTTAATTTTATTTTAGAATAGTTTGTATTGAGTTTAATTGTAATTTTAAGTTATTTTATTTATTGTTTTTTGACTTGTTTTTGTACCATATATATGAATAAATTTCTTATATAAATATCCTAGTGTGCTTACCTGTAACGCCATCTATGTACCTAGTTAAGGAAACAGTTTTTTTATAATAAAGCGAAATGTGAAGGAAGTGGTATGCATGTGTGCACCGTTTGACCTCTAGTCGCCATTGCACCCTAACGAAGCGCACACGTATAACGTTCGCTCGCATTTTTGGCAATATTCGACTCAAAATCCATCTTCTTCTTCCCACACCATACCTACAATTGACAATGCCCTCATTAATAACTTGGTCCATAAAATTTATTATCAAATTGCCCAATGGTCACTTAGCAATATTCATAATGACCAGACAATGTGATAGATAATGAAGTTTAGATAATAATTAATCACTGGTTTGACAATTTCAATAATTCACAGTCTAAATTCCAAATTAAACGTGTGGTACCTTGACGAATATCCCTTTCTCATCTACTGTCCGAAATTTGGGTATCACCATGGATCAGACGCTTTCTTGGTCTCCCCATGTTGCTGAGGTGAGTAAAAAAGTTTTTGGATCCCTCCACTCTCTTCGACGGCTGCAGAATTTTCTCCCTCTTCATACTAAACTGACTCTTGCCCGTTCTCTCTTGCTCCCTCTTCTGGACTATGGTGACGTTGCGTATCTGGACCTTAATGAGGAATTGCTGGATAAACTTGAGCGTTTACAAAATGTTTGCATCAAGTATATATTTGGCCTCCGTAAATAAGATCACGTCTCCAACTTTCGCTCCCAGCTCGGGTGGTTACCGATCCGCCGACGCAGAGATGTGCATGTCGTGTCGTTGCTGTTCAATATACTCTTCAACCCCCGTTCCCCATCTTACCTAACGGAAAGATTTAACTATCTGGGTGAAGGAAGTGATCACCGTTTACGATCTAGCTGTAATCTCACGCTTACTATTCCGCCTAATAAGACGCGAACATATGCAAATTCTTTTACGGTGCGCGCTGTGAAGTTGTGGAACGAGTTGCCCCTGTCGCTCAAGCGGTCCCGGTCTGTGGCGTCACTCAAGGCTAATCTGAAGAAGCTTTGGCTTTCCAATCAGCGTGATCTGGTTAAGTACTAAACCTTTATTTCTACTTTAAACTTGTGTATATATATATATATATATATATATATATATTGTATTGTATGTATGTATGCTAGTATGTATTTTATGTATTTTTATTCAATAATATTATTTATGTATTTTATGAGTTGACAATACGTTAGTTTACTTTTTCTAAATATTACTGTACATCCCGTAAGTTTGTCTATCTGACCTGTCTGGAGTTTTCCTCTCATCTAATCGAAGGTTAGCTGGAAGAGATCCCTTATAGGGATAAGTTCGCCTTTGTACTTCCATTACTGTAATTTATTTTTGTAAACCTGTGTTGTGTACAATAAAGTGATTACTACTACTACTACTACTACTACGATGGGACTCTAGGTGGCGATTCACAGACTGTCTTAGCAGATTTATTACAAATTAAAAATAAATTTAAATATATTGGGTTGGAACTAAATTTCAATAAATACGAATTATATATTTCCGACAATGTAGATTCTTCTTCGGCATCCCAAATTATTCAACGTTTTAATAACATCGCGCCATCCATCAAAAATATATATAAAGACAGTCTACATCTTCTCGGAGCACCCATCTTCAATGAAGCCATCCTTCCCCTTCTGAGTAAATCTATTTCAAAATTTAGTGACTATTCGGACCGCCTTCTCAAAATTAGCAGTCATTCTGCACTGTTTATTTTAAAATTTTGTTTACTCATTCCAAAATTCACCTACTGCTCCGCTGTTGTCCTATCTGGAAATACCCCCATTTACTCCGACCTCTTGACCTACTTTTAAAATCCCAAATTGAATCAATTTTGAACATTCGATTTACGAGCAGGCATGGACTCAATCCACCTTACCGATAAGGTATGGTGGCTTGGGTACCCGTAAAATTTCAAGTGTTACCTCCGATCTCGCAGGTAATATTCTCAAAGCCTCTCCGGCTACAAACTGCGAGATCGCGTGCCTGGTTGAGGCCTCGAATGCCTGGCTAGCTGGACCGAGTTAAAATTTTCCGTCTCGACCGAAGATACAAAGGGCCTGGGATAACATAGCTTCAGACTCAACTCTAAACTCACTTCTGGACACCGCGACAAGCAGGGACCGAGCGAGGCTTCTGGCATCATCTAGGCCAGAGTCAGGACATTCGCTACACACGTATTCCTCGCCTAACACCGCCACCTTTATCGACCCAGAGATGCTTCGCATAGCCGCCGGCCTCCGGCTAGGAGTTGCTCTCTGCGACTGCAACTTCGCTTCTTGTGGATCCCAAGTAGATAGCCTCGGTCACCACGGGCTCGCCTGCTCTTCGGGTGCCGGCCGCCTGTCTCGCCATTCCACCCTCAATGAGGCGTTCCCGCCGCTCTGGAGCCCCAAATAGTGCGGAACGACGGTAAGCGCCCTGACGGGATGTCATCGATTCCCTGGAAGATGGGTCGTGCATTGGTATGGGACGCCACTTGCGCTGACACGCTAGCGGGGTCCTACGTCCCATCGAGCAGCAGGCGTGCTGGCGCGGCGGCGGACACTCGGGAGCGTCAAAAGGTAGCCAAATACATCTGTCTCGGCGCCCAATACGAATTCGTCGCGTTTGGCGTCCAGACGCTTGGTTCATGGGGCAGAGGCGCACAGATGCTCCACAAGGCGCTCGGCAAACGGCTGAGGGAGGCAACGGGCGACCCCCGCGCGGGCAGCTTTCTCGCGCAGAGAATTTCAATCGCAATCCAGCGCGGGAACGCTGCCTGCGTGTTGGGCACCCTCCCGAGGGCACCAAATTATGATACGTATTTTTAATTTTTAGTTTTAATTATTTTAATTGTAGTTAGTTTTAGTTTTATATTCCTGTTTGTCTTTTAATAATTATTATGTGTTACAATAGATTATTAATAAATGTGTAATTATAATTAATCACTTGGCCCAATAGATATAGCTTGTAATTATACATAATGCCCTCATTATGTATATGTTTTTATTTTTGAAAAATCTGATTTATAATCATCGTTTTAGGAAGGGTTTTTAACAACAAATAATATACTGTACGAGGCACCTCTGTACTTTATATAGTTAGCTAGATATGGACGTTTAAAATTCGACATTTGTATGGCACTATTTAGCCATTTATAAGGCGCTTTTGACATGTATAAGGCATTTTTTTCGGCATTGTATGGCAGTATCACATGTATATGCCACTTTTTATTATTTTTGTTGCATTTATAAGACCCTGACGACATTTTTATTGCACCTTCTCGACATCTGTATGACACTATGTCGACATTTGTATGCCACAATCGGCATTTTTACGGTCAAAATAGCCGTATAAATGTCGCCATACAAATGTCGCGACATGTCGTCAATAATATTTTTTAGCGATATTTCCTACACAATACAACCGATTCACTTATTTATTTTACTATATATTTTAGCACTATATTGGCAACTATTATTATAAAATAAACATTTTTATTTCAACTATGTACCAACGCATTAAGCGTCCAAACAAATGTCATTGTAGTCGTACCAAAATATATCGAAAGAGATTCTTACCTGTTTTTAAATAAATTAAATTGTTTCCGCGTCTACATTCGATGTCAATCGATGCCCAACTAACCGCACTATTGCGTCATAAATTTAATCTAACCGTTATTCAATAGACAAAGAAGATTATAGGGGGTATATTTAAGTCATAACAAAACAGGTGCCGCGCGGGACAGCGATAAAAAGGGTTTTATTAAATAACGCATTAATTTATCAATCTGATTAAATCAATTCTCTAGAAAATGCTCTTTATAAAAATACAAAGTTGTTTATAATACGTTGCCTACATCCAAAGTTATGATTTTTTTTATTGCGCTATGCCGCCACTGGGACACGCGAAAAAGCGGCAAATTTCGCCGTTTTTGGAACTTCAAATGCGATTATGTCAGAAACAAATAATATTTTAGGTACAGTTGTGCATTAATTTTAAAGCTTATATATGTCGTAGTCAGATCGTATAATCCGCCGTATTACATTACCGCTAGCCGTTTTCAAAAACAGGGGCGTTTTGAAATGCGGCGGCTCGACGATTAGCCGGATTGTCATTGCGATACGTTCTTCAATAAGGCGGCCTACGTTTAGCCGCATCGTACTACTATTTTAGATTGTAGAGTGACCAGTTCTTTCGGTCGCCTACGTAACCGGAGTTTGACAATGTTTGCAATTTAATTTATTTTTACCATGGTCCCACCGCACTACATGTGTTTCTTTTCCAAAACAGTTCCTTCACAACTTAAATAGACGGAGCCCCGCAAGCGGGGCTCCTATTTCTGGGCGGTTTGCCCTTCGGGCATCTGAAGCTACCTAACGAACCTAACCTACTTACCTACCTACGCTTTTTTCCCCAAAGTGTAATGTTTTCACGGACGTCTCACTAATCAATAGGTAGGTAGGTAGGTTAGGTTCGTTAGGTAGCTTCAGATGCCCGAAGGGCAAACCGCACAGAAATAGGAGCCCTGCGAAGCGGGGCTCCGTCTAGTTAAGTTGCGAAGGAAATGTTTTTTGAAAAGAAACAGTCCGACGAACTCCAGATTTGATGGACACCCCAGCGTTTGTCAGGCAGCGCCACGGGTGTTAAAAATGGGAACTATAAACTGTCAAAGCGGCGGCTAATGACTCGCTGTATTACATTACGGCTAGCCGTGTTGAAGAACGTATGGCGCCGAATACATTCCGGCGGATTCTCATTCAGCCGCATTCAATCCGGCTAATCGTTAAACCGCCGCATTTCAAAACGCCCCTGTTTTTGAAAACGGCTAGCCGTAATGTAATACGGCGGATTATACGATTCGACTGCGACATATATAATACATCGAATGAAAATATATACATACCCAGTCTTTTAGTCCTATGGACTTCGAGTTTTAGCCGTGGGATAGCAAAAAATGCCTATTTGAAAATTGACCCAACCAATAATCTCGGAAAATGACTGCGGCCTACGTGCAGATCTATCTTGTCGCGGCGTTTGGGATGCGCAGAGGGAGGCGTTGTTTGATATCCGTGTCGTCGACACTGACGCTCCTTCTCACCTCTCACGACCCGTCACATCTGTACTAAAATCAGCCGATGACGAAAAGCAGAGAAAATACTCCAAGGCCTGCGAAATGCGACATGCAACGTTCACCCCACTTGTAACATCTGTTGACAGCGTCTATGCACCCCAAATGTCCTCCTTTATCAAACATGGTAGAAACTATATCTCAACGGTGGAACCGCTCACTAAGCACCACACCATACTGGGCTCGCTGAGATGCAGGATCAGTATCGCCGTTATACGCGCCACCAGCGTGTGCATCCGAGGCACACGCCACCGCTTTAAGTCCACTGCCATGATGTGGCTTGGGTTCGACGACGGTGCCGCCCTTCCACTCATTGATTGACACCCCTTTTCTACCCTACCTGTGTATTATTTACTCCTTTGAATATGTATTATGATTGTTATGATTTTTATTACTATATTAAATGGTGTGATTCATTATGCCCTCATAAAGCACTTGGTCCATAACATATCGACTGTTAGAAAAGTATTGTCTTCGTAGACGGCTAGAATATTGTCCTTAAACAGGCCTGACGCATTTTTTACTTTTGATTACTGATTCGGGTAGGTAATAGCTTAAAAAGAAAAGTAATTTCTTGATTTTTTTTTATTACCCCTAATTCAATAAAAACAACCCGGTGGTTTATATATGCCCACTGCTCGTTACCAATGGTGCTACGTGGTCCTTATATGGCCACTGCCTTGTTAGCCATACAGAGTAGTTTTAAGAGTAAGTCTTGCGTCACGAAATGCACTAACTGCCAGCACTTTCTTGGTTGGCATGGATGTCGTGGCTCGTAAGATTGACCGTTAAATAAATATTTAATTTAAAAACCAAAGGAAAATATATTACTTTTGTACTATGAGGGTTCATTCATAGTAATGAATCTTACCCTTAAATGTCATGTAAACTCCCTGCAGGGCAGAGGCCACTTATAAACCACTAGAACGTGCCCCAGACGGGCAGAGGGTTCATGTTACGAACCACAAACTTTTACATCGAATATTTTATCAGAAAACAATAACTAAGGTAAGTTATGACTTACTACACATACATTATCTAATAATCTACCATAAAAATACAAAACAAAATACTTACAGCACTTTTTTTGGGTGTGGCGAACTTATACAGCGGGAGAAACGTACAAAAACTGCCATTTTTTGTCGATTTGAACTTGACAACTAAATTTTCAAAGAAATTTGTTTTGACACCTGTCATTTTTTTACGTTCCGATATCACCCACTTAATAGACTTTACGGCAATGATATTTTGCGGTAGTTGTATTTACTCAGCTCGCCAAAAAAAAATCATTTGCTATGTGGTAATTATAGATACACTACCTGTTTAAGGGTTAATAGGTAGCAGCATAAAGGAAGACTCACGCTAGACCGGGCCCTGCCCGGGTCGAGGCGTCCGACATATGTCATTTTCTATTCATGACGGCTGATCGGTGATCACGTGGTGCTTTCCATAGAAAACGAAGCGCTGGAAGCTCCGGCCCGGCCCCGGCCCGGTCTAACGTGAGTCATCCTTAAACGCGCGTGGAACAAATGTTTAAATATTATGAACAGCTTTTGTTCCCGTGCGTGATGTTGACACACTTATTTCAGCCTCCTAACTGAACGAACTAAATTGTTATCAGTGCTAGTTTCTTTGCCCCTTAACACATGTAACATTATTTATATTTTAATATCGAACAAAATACTAATTTATGCTGAGAGATAGCAAACTTATCACAGACTTTGAATTTTTTTTAGGTCCAATAAAATGCCCACCGGGCACCTATAGGTACGCCCTCGGCTGCGACTACCTCCAACCAGAACCAACCTGCAAAAATCCGAGGCCAGAAAAAGAAACGAAGGGAAAGATCTGCGACTTCCAAGCCTGCTACTGCAGTCCCCCAACCGTCAGGGACGAGGAAACTCACCAGTGCGTGGAGCTATGCGACTGCCCGAGGAAACATGTTACGCCAGTGACGCCTAGAACGCCCGTGACCCCAAAAACGCCCGTGACCCCAAAAACGCCCGTTACCCCGAAAACGCCTGTGACCCCAAAAACGCCTGTTATCCCAAAAACGCCTGTGACCCCAAAAACGCCCGTTACCTCAAAAGCGCCCGTGACACTAAAAACGCCTATTACCCCAAAAACACCCGTGACCCCAAAAACGCCCGTGACCCCAAAACCGCCCGTGACCCCAAAAACGCCAGTGACCCCAAAAACACCCGTGACCCCAAAAACGCCTGTTATTCCAAAAACGCCCGTGACCCCAAAAAACGCCTGTGACCACAAGAACGCCTTCGACCCCAAGCACGCCTGTGACCTCTAGTTGTTAATCCTTACTCTGGTTACCTAACCCAACAAGCCAATTCGAACGTACACTGAACTGACATCAGATGAATGATGTTAGTTATCGTGCATTTCGCTCGTGCTTGTTCATGGATTGGCGCGAGCGAGACGTACGATAACTAAATGACATCATTCTGATGTCAGTGTGCGTTCGAATTGGCCGCCAATTAGGTATCTGTCGGAATCTAAGGTGTAAAGTTGCCATAAATATGTGAAAGTAACAGCTTCTTTTGCATTAGTACCCAGTTTAAAACGAATCATTACGAATTACACGATATCTACTTATTTTCGGTAAGGAAGGAAAATCTTGCTATTATTTAGAACCTATTCAAACATTTTGTAATATCTCAAATTAACAGGTAAAACAATAATCTTATAGAACAAATATTGATATAGGGTACCTACAGAGTGTAAAGACTCCAGTAGTCACTAAGTATGCGACTTCCAGGCTTACTACTGCAGTCGGCCGATCGTCAGGAACGAGGAAACTAACCAATGCGTGGAGCTACGCGACTGCCCGAGAAAATAAGTTACACCTGTGACTCCTAAAACGCCTGTGACCCAAGAACGCCTGTAACAACAAGAACGCATGTGACCTCTAGTTGTTAATCCATGAACTCCGGTTACCCAAAGACCATGTCTGTCGGAATCTGTTGTGTAAAGTTGCCATAAATTTGTGAATGGAAACAACACATTTTAATAACAAATGTAGTAATGTAACAAGTGTAGTTTTGTATATAGGTATGTAATATGTATTATAGAATATATATGTATTTAGTTGTGTATTTATATATATATGTATATATTTTTGTAGGTAAGCTACTAATATTATAAGTAACTAGAAACTTTTCGTTATTATTAGGTCCTTACCTATGAAATTGGCGTTTTTGTTCATAGATATAAGTCTGATCCTAGTTTTTTTTTTTTACAAAAGTACATACACAATTACAATAAAACTACAGTGCACTCAATAAACAACGATTTTACATACAATTAATTGTTATTTTTTATTGTTAAGTGTTCAGAATTAAGCCTTGAAAATAGGTCTTTTCATGTGCTGTCGGTTCGAGTATTAAAATTACTTATATTTTTCTAATGGTACCAATTTTCAAGAAATGGAGATATTGAAAACATACCTTAAAGGTGTCAAAAATTACTGGAAAAATTTTGTTTGGTTTGAATTAGCCATCAAAAAAATATCCGCAAAATTAATTGTATGGAAATTCGTGTTTCGTTGAAATTCTCCGGACAAAACGCCAATTTCATAGGTAATGACCTAATATTATTATATATTTTTTCCTTTTTTACTTTCATTTATGCCGTTGGTACAGTACGGATGTCTACAGTCACCAATTCTCCCTCAATTGCTCAAAGGTTAACTGAAAGAGATCCCTTAAAGGGATAAGTTCGCCTTTGTACTAATGACGAATGTTATTTTTCCTGTTTTGTTTTGATTTGTGTACAATAAAGTGTTTTACTACCTACTCATATCCATAACAAATCCAGATCTCTGTGTCATCAGTGGAAATCAGTGGCTCTGTGAGTTGTGAGTTGTAGACCTCGCGAGCACAGTTAAATAAAAAAATGTATGGACCCCCATTTTGAAAAATTTCTAGGTACTGAATCGCCAAAAAAAATTTACCTAATCATCGGACCTGCTTATATTGGCAAACTAATTTCAAGCACCTAAACATACACCGTGTTTTTTTTGATTTCCGTTAATTTCAAGGGTGCATTCCTGAGCTTAAATCAAGTAACTTTCTCAAAGACACCGATGTTCTAATTAAGTCCATTTCGGAGATAATCCATAATTTATTTTTTTACTATAAGGCCTCTACAAGCGTGTACACTTGCCTTAGGGCCGGCTTACATATTGATTAGTGTTTAGAATGAGTTCATACATTTGCTACTAAACTTAAGTACAATCTCGGTCGATTGATGTACGAAATGACATTGATATGTCACAGATTTCAATTGTTTGGTTGAGTTAAATGTAATGCCCGTGTTACAACAACGCTATATGCTACATTTAATTACTTTTAAACAAAAAAAAAAAACAAAAAAGAAAACAAAAAAAAAATTTTTTTTTGAAAATTAACTATGCCATTTAGTTCTTATAAACGTACTTAACTATACCCCGAAGTTAACGGAATTCAATAAAAACACGGTGTATATTTTTATACCGGCCGAGCAGATAAAAATTTATATAAAAAAGTAATTCCAATGATTTATTTTATTGGAACAAGTGTCATGTGCTGTGCGCTAGTTACTGTGTTATTGGACCTTGGGGTTGCAAGGTTATTACGAACGCAATTAAAATGTTATTAAATGTGATACAAATAAGACATTAGTAGACACAAAATAAAATGAATAGCTACTAGATGACGACAAAAAAAACAAATAAGAAAACAAGATGGCAATCACTCTCAGATTTTGACGGATTCATATTAAGGGACATTTCGAGACTTCAGATATACATACATAGATATCAAATTATCATCATAATCATAATAAAAGGTTTTTAGAATGTTGACTGCAGATCCATTTTAAGAGGCCTTTCGGATCCTCAGATATTAGTTTTCATCATGATTGGAGCAAAAGTGAAGAAATTCAAGATGGCGGCAGCTTATTATATACAATTTTGATTTCAGATTCCTGTTAAAGGTTCCTTTCGAATTCTTATATTCTACACGTTTATTCCAACTTTCACTACGGATTCACATTAAGCGTCCTTGTAGATACTCTGTTATAAAACTAAATACATCCCGACTTTTCTAACCCTTTACAGCGTTCGTTCGTTATATTTACGCGATATAATACACATACCTACCTATAAATTTTTAAATAGTTTTAATATGTAGTTTTATTTCATGGATAACTATAGCGTTAACCGAAGACCATTCGTACATTTACATATGAAAGTTTTTAAAATAGATAATTTATTGCACAGCTGCGTAATTAATTATTGTATAGATTCATTGTTATATTTTGCACCTATTGTATAACTGACATTTGTAAGGAACGCTTATTTTTCCATCGCTGGGGCTTTAACTTTAGCAAACAAATACATATATGACTAATAAAATGATTTAAAAGAGTCGAAAGATGTGACGTCATATCAATTTTATTTACTTTGTTTTTCACGTAAATATAAAGCGAATTACTATATAACATAAGACTAAAAATGGCATGCATATTTAGGTGGAATCTTAGCTCTGCCAAATATCAGGCTGTAAGTAAACTTTCTTTATAATTAATAATGTATCAATCTATTATAATAATGGTTACTCAATAATAGTAACGCAGAGTTGAAATAACCAGAGTAAAAACGTTACGAGTATATGTACAACCGTGCTGTGTACAACTAGTGTACACATTCAACCAGCGTCAAATTTTAGACAATTGTATTTTCGATTAGGTACTTAATGAACCGTTTTTTCAGGACATTATGTCCTAATTCTAATTAACAATAGCGCAAAGTGTGTAAGATATTTGCTATGCCCTACCAGGGTATCAGTGCCTCTTACTTTGCAAATAACATCTGTGTAATGTAATGTACATGATTATGCAAATAAATAAATACAAATACAAATACAAAAATTTGGTGTATTAGACTCCAACTACTTATGAAGTGCCATGTTTCATGGAGCGGCATATCTGAATTGAGTTATTTAGCGTTACTTTGGTACTTCTTTTTCGACAGAGGACAAGCGAGGTGTCAGCGGACAAAATTAAATGTAGGTACAGTCCGCGCATGAAAATTAAGTTATTGCCAGTCAAGGAATGAAGAGGGTGTGTGAATGTGCACTGCTACTGCTATTGAAACTGTTACTCTGGTTACTACACCCATCTGTGCCTTTTGCATTTTGTTACTTGTGATATTTATTATTATCAATTTAAATAATGAGTTCATCACAAACTGTTCAAATAAAATGGTTGGTACCATTGTATTGCATGTTACAGAAAATTGCTTAAATAGCGGTATCACCGTTCTTTGCTTCAGTGTTTCGGTAGTTGGTAACCAGGGTTACCACGGAGGACTTTTGATCAGAGATTTAAGATGAAATACGTTACTGCTTGCCTGTTGGCCGTCGTTGGCCTGTGTTCAGTATCAGCGAATGTGGTTCCTCTGGGTAAGTGTCTATTTCTGTCAAAAAAAATTACAATGGCAGTGGTCTATTGCCGCAACTTGGTATAAACTCATGGATGCGGCTTACTTTATCAGTACCACGAGTTGACACTTGACGTTTACGTTAGCTACTGCGTAAACTTGATCGCAGTCCATCTCCCTCGCACTGACGTATTGGTGCGATTGAGAGGGAATGCTATCGAAATCAAATAAAATGTCAAATTAGTACTCGTGATAGCCGTGCTGGTAATGGATATTAAAGTTTAGTAAATAAGGCCGACAAAACTCTGTACAGATGTAGTGCATAATAATTTTTTCTTAGTATTTTCACGTACGGCCCGCGGGCCAGATCCGGCCCGCGAAAGATTTTATCTGGCCCGCCGCCGGTCATTTAAAAAAATTTATAATATGGCCAGCAATATAATAATAATACATTTTTGCTGTAAATCTGGCCCTCCTCTGAAATTCCTTCAACTTTTGGCCCCTCATCATGAAGAAAGTTTGCCCATCACTGCGATAACGTATCAACGAACGTGTCTTGTTATTTCAGTCAGTCTCAGTAGGTACAAAAAGTACTGAGGTCGACTGAAGTAGTATGACAAATACGAACGTTTCCGAGAAAATACGAGGTAAACAATTATGGACTTCATCTGTAAATAAAATTATGTAGGTATAGGTACCATTATTGAATATTGATTTTTCGTAGGTAAGTATTTTATAACTATTAAGTCGACAAATATTAAAAATACTTGTTTACTTAAACAAATGCGCTTTTGAATCTGAATCTAGTATAGCTGGTTTGTTAGTGCACACCGTTGTATGGGGACCTTGCACTTTGAGACAATGCACTGAAACTTGGCACAGTTGGTTCTTAGCTGGTCTTGAGCAGATAGAGACCGGGAGACATCGAGAGCCACCTCTCATTTAGTGGGAGGGAGGGGGGGAAGTTCGACGCTGCCGCGCTTCACTTGGAGCAACATTTACCTAAAACTATACCTATTAGGGCATGTGATATATCATTTTCGGATAAATTAAGGACGAGCAATCTATTTTTAGACCAAAAACAATGCACTTTGTAACAAAAAAAAAAGCATAAAGTAGAAAAGACTAAAAACGTATTTTTGATTTTTTTATAATTACCATTTTTTTTTAAAAGCGTTGCAGGAATCTGAAATTAAAAAATATAGTCGTAAAGCTACACTTATTACGTTTAAAAATATATGGTTTATTATACAAGTCTGTTGATAAATGGGAGATAAGAAATAATATTAAGCGTGGGTCAGAGTGATCTCATATGAAGGTGGGAAGGTTACTTATAATTTGTTCTACAATCGCTTATTTTTTTAGTTTTTCGTAAATAACTCGTAAACGGTAGCACACAGCAAAAAATATCTTTTACGTAAATAATCTGTTTCAGATTTCTTATAATATAAGTGCTACTTTTTTCCGCTAGGATCAATATTAAAAAAAGATATTAAAGGAAGAAAATAAATACTAAGGTCCCCTTTTTTAGTAATTCGTAAATAACTCGTAAACGATGGCCAATAGCAAAAAATGTTTTATTACATGAATAATTTACATAAATTTTCCTACTAAAAATGTCATTCAAACTTTTTCGCTGGGATCAATATTAAAAACGATATTAAAGAGAGAAAATAAATTCTAAGGTGTTTAAATATTGATCCAAGCGAAAAAGTTTGAATAACCTTTTCTGTAGGAAATTGTATGCTAATTATTCATGTATAAAAATATTTTTTGCTATTGGCCATCCTTTACGAGTTATTTACGAATGACTAAAAAAGGGGACCTTAGTATTTATTTTCTTCCTTTAATATCTTTTTTAATATTGATTGTAGCGAAAAAAAGTAGCACTTATTTTATGACAAATCTGAAGTAGATTATTTACGTAAAAGATATTTTTTTTGCTATGGGCTACCGTTTACGAGTTATTTATGAAAAACTAAAAAAAATAAACGATTGTAGAACAAATTATAAGTATATATGAGATCACTCTGACCCACGCTTAAGGCCGTTCCCGTACCCAAATGAAATCTACAATCGAGCCTCCCCTCACGCCACCCATCCCGCCCCTAGATACAATGACGATACAACAGCGCCACGCAAGAAGTAGCGACTTAAATGAACTAACAGGACACTGATTTGTAAAACGTATTACTAAATACTGAAAAAAAGCATGACGCATCTCATAGATGGCGTTAAAGTTAAATTGGAAAAATAAATGAAACATAGTGCAAATTAAATATTCATTTTAATGAAGTCAACTCTTATTTCAATAATATTTAATTATAAGGGTAAATACAGTTTATATTTAAACAAATTAATGACTGCAAGTTTTCTATAATATCATTATTTATTAGGTATACTGTGCAGGTATATCATCGATATTTATTAAAAAAAAACCGGGCAAGTGCGAGTCGGACTCGCGCACGAAGGGTTCCGTACCATAATGCAAAAAAAAAAAAAACAAAAAAAAGCAAAAAAAAAACGGCCACCCATCCAAATACTGACCACTCCCGACGTTGCTTAACTTTGGTCAAAAATCACGTTTGTTGTATGGGAGCCCCATTTAAATCTTTATTTTATTCTGTTTTTAGTGTTTGTTGTTATAGCGGCAACAGAAATACATCATCTGTGAAAATTTAAACTGTCTAGCTATCACGGTTCGTGAGATACAGCCTGGTGACAGACGGACGGACGGACGGACGGACGGACGGACAGCGAAGTCTTAGTAATAGGGTCCCGTTTTACTCTTCGGGTACGGAACCCTAATTAGGGCATACCGGTACAAGTGCGAAAAATAGGTAATTCGCACATGTATCATACAACGTTTTACAGTACATAATATGGCCCTTTAAATTTTCGACATAGTTACGTAATGTGCTAATTATCGCACTAATGCGGTAAAGTAGCACCATATTGTAATAGTACTTACCTACATTACGTTTACAAGTGCGGCAAATAGGAAAATCGAAACGAGTGGCGATAAATCCGAACACGACCGAAGGGAGTGTTTTGAATCGACACGAGTTGCGAATTACCTATTGGCACATGTATCGTACAACGTTTTACAGTACCTACAGTCCTACATACTAGGATTTGCTCCCGGGAAATACCGGTACCGAAAGTACCGGGAATTCCCGGGATTTAGAGCCAAGCAAAGAACCGGGATTTCAAAATTAAATTCCCGGTACTTTCGGGATTTTCGGGACTAATATTTCCGGTACAATATTTGACTGTTTTCTGTTACTTAGCATGAAATATCATGTTTTTTAAAGAAATACATTATATAAATCCATTGCTGACGCTAATACTTTTACGACTGACCATATATTAAAGCAAAACAAAAATAGTCAATGGGTTTGACAATGCCAACAAAATAAAATAGCTTATTTTGAAACTATACGAGTGTTTCTACGATAAATAATTTTATACGAATAATTAGTTAGTTGTATACTAAATACGAGCAAAAACTAGAGAGAATTGTGTTATTAATAAAATATTTCTTTTAATTCGAATACGGTATAAGAAACTCTTATTGATAATCTGAATGACATTTTAAAATGAATACCATACAAAAAATAACCGATTTGCATTCCCTATTTGGCACCAAGGTAGACTATTAGGAGTTTATAGAGGGAACAATCTAAAAAATGAAAATTATTGATAATTTGATGAAGAAAAACATATATACTTATCGATAATAGATGACTAATTTTCATTTATGGTATCAATCGATCAGGTTTGTCTTTAGGATCAAAAGTCTATATGGGATCCATTGCATTAAAGGAATACAAAAGTCAGAAATGATAGTCAAAGTCCGACAGTCGTACTTCACTCGCGAAACGCCCCGAAGAAAACGATATGTGACCGTGACGTCAAGGTCACAAAGAGTCCATCTTGAAGTATGAACAAAACAAGAAAATTGCGATTTTGTCGGTGAAATATTGCGTTTATGTATATAGTTTCCATACAATCTTTTATTGGATAAAATGCGAGGAATCGAATCGAATGGTAACTAACTGCGACAATTCTTCGACCGACGGTTTTGTCAGGAAGCTCTTCTTCCACATTGAACGATATTTGTAACTGAAAATAAAATATATTGTATGTGTTAGCATTTACAATTTGTCACATCATGTACAGTCGACGTCAAAGATATGTACCTATTGCAGCATACTCCTTTGTAATAAGGTGAAAAATGTATACATATATTTGACGTCGACTGTACATATAAAGCACCGGTGGTAAAGAACCAACGAGAGAAATAAAAGTAAGGCCCTGTATAATGACTACGAATCGTGTGATAAATCAATTTACGATGGAATTCTGGCACACGAAGTTGAAACAATGTTATTCTAGCTAGGTAGTTAGTACAAAAGGTAAAATTGTTCTCTGCTCTACAATCAATAAGCATAATTAGCATGAATCACCTACCTCATGGGTATCTTCTTCCTCTAATATACTAGGAACCCGATAAGTGTCATCCACCTGTGCAATGCGTGGGTTCAAAATGTTTGAGCCGGTCGCCTCACTGTCAAAACCAAAATTAAATAAATGTATGATGTTTTACAGCACATATGGACTTTACCGCACTAGTGCGATAATGCACACACACATTACGTAACTATGTCAAATATTTAAAGGGCTAGTATTAGTAGTAAACTCTTTATTGTACAAAAATGTTAATACAGGCTACGAAGGCATGTATTCCCCTATAGCTAGCAATTTTTTTTTTATACGCTTAGAGACAGGTACGGGCTGAAAAACAGCGCTGTGCAGTCGCCAGACTCGCGGCATAAGCTGAGTCCCGAGCCTATTGTCGCACTTAGGAATTAAACATTAACAAATAGTTCTAAATGTTATACCTATTATATAAATAGTTATAAAAAGATGTATGTATACTTATCGCTATTCTGCTTTGTGCTGTAATTAATGCTTATTGCCTTTATATAGGGTGGTTGACTGTCAAGTCAAATCAAGTTCTCTTGTTTTTTGCGACGTGTCGGAACGGTTAGCGACTATGGAGTGTATATGAACACACACACGACACGATGTCACGTTAAAATTACATTCTCCTTGTATATCTCGTTAATTAAATATATTACATATATTCTATATTTTATATACAGTCAACAACCCTATCGGACTTTAACCTTATAATGTAAGCTGTAACCTTTTTTGTTTTCTCTTTGTTCGATTTGTTGCTGTAAGTTTTGTTGCGACAATAAATGACTTTTTATTTTTTATTTTTTAAAAGACATATTAAAAATAACATACAATTAGCAAGAAGTACAAAGGTGAACTTATCCCTTTGAGGGATCTCTTCCAGTTAACCTATAGGGCTATATGTACTGTAAAACGTTGTACGATACATGTGAGAATAGGTAATACGCAACTCATGTCAACTATTTCTCGCACTATTTTTTATCATCAAGTGATGATGAACAATAACAGCCACATTTTGCCTCTCATTAAGCATCCGGACAAATCTGTCGGTCGAAGAATTGTAGCAGCCAGTCATTTCTTTACAACATCACTCAATTTATAAATTAGTCCATTACTATTTCATAAATTGACCATAGACCCGCGAAACGCAGCATTCCAGAAATGCAGTTATGTCGAAAAGTGAGACAGACTAATTTCAAAATTTTTATGTAGGTACCTATATTATAACAAGTGATGACAATGGAGAAAACTACTTGAAAGTAAATAAACCATTGTGCTGGTTACAGGTACAGTCGGCGTCAAATACTTTGTAGCAACAAAGTAGCCAAATAGTAACATCTAGCAAGTAACATAATAAAATTGCGGTTTATGACGTAAGTATTAAAAAAACTGCTTACTAGATCTCGTTCAAACCAATTTTCGGTGGAAGTTTGCATGGTAATGTACATCATATATATATTTTTTTGTTTTATCATTCTCTTATTTTAGAAGTTAAAGGACACACATTTTACCACTTTGGAGGTGGTCTCTCGCGCAAACTATTGAGTTTAGAAAAAAATGATATCAAAAACCTCAATATATTTTTTGAAGACCTATCCATAAATACCCCACACGTATGGGATTGATGCAAAAAAAATTTTGAGTTTCAGTTCTAAGTATGGGGAACCCCCAAAATGTATTGTTTTTTTCTATTTTTGTTGGAAAATCCAAGTTTCAACAGTACCTATTAGTTCTTATAGTTTCAGAAAAAAGTGGCTGTATATACGGACGGACAGACAGACAGACATGACGAATCCTTAAGGGTTCCGTTTTTTGCCATTTGGCTACAGAACCCTAAAAATGCTCTATCACAGGTAAATGAGAAATTGAAAATGGAAATAATTGCCCAAGATTATTAGTTTTATTAAAATAAAAAATCGGTCAACACGCTCAAGAAAAGGAAATCATTTACTATTGTGTAGGGTAGGTATAATATAAAATAACTACCAGTTCATTAAAAAATACGTAAAAGAATAACGAAAGTACGGACAATCGGTAAATCCCGGGATTTTAATTTCCGGGACTTACTCAGGCAACCCTATTACATTCTATCAGTGTACATTTTTAGGGTTCCGTACCCAAAGGGTAAAAACGGGACCCTATTACTAAGACTTCGCTGTCCGTCCGTCCGTCTGTCCGTCTGTCATCAGGCTGTATCTCATGAACCGTGGTAGCTAGACAGTTTAAAATTTCACAGATGATTGAATTTCTATCGCCGCTATAACAACAAATACTAAAAACAGAATAAAATAAATAGTTATGCAAAAAACGTGATTTTTGCCGTTTTTTGCATAATGGTACGGAACCCTGCGTGTGCGAATCCAACTTGCACTTGGCCGGTTTTTTTAAATTAAGTACCTCTTGGAGAATATCAAATAACTGATGAGGGCAATGTATCTCGTACGATATTATTGATTGGCGACATTTTATTTTATTAGTTTTCGGCGAACATTTGCTAAGTAGGTAGTACTAATACTACTAATAGCCATCTAGGAAAATAAGTACAAAATATGTCCAAATAATTGAGAATATCAATTCAATTCATAAAAAGATATAAGCATCTGCACTGATAGGAAAACAGTAGGTATCTAAATCTAACTAAGGTCTTTTCGTACGCCGCCGCTGTGAGTACTTGAGTAGGTAGGTATTTGTGACGTTATCTATGAAAAGGGACCTTATTGTCGATGGCGCTTCCACCATTATTAACGATGCTCTGATATAAATACCACGCCGTGCGACGCAGTGCGTCGTAAGCGCCATAGACAATAAGGTCCCTTTTCATAGATAATGCCACAATTAGAATTAGAACTTACTCGTTACTTTGAATGTCAGTGGTTGATGAAATCGGAGATTCCATTTCCATATTTTGCAGTCTGTAAATAAAGATAAATTGTAGTAGTGTATTGTGTTACGTAGGTAGGGCTAAAAAGCACAAGTCAAATAATTATACTCACTCGATGTAGTCTAAAGATATAGTATCATGTTCGGCTGTGAAATTATCCAATTTTCTTCTTTTCCTAGAAAGACAAAAAAGTAAAAAGTTTAGACGAATGACAAATCACGAGCTGAGGTTCGAACCCTCGATAGGTGGATGGATTGCTAAAAGAACGCTTTATGCGTCTAATTGTGTGCGTTACATGTATCACTGTGTGCTCGTATTTATAGGAAGGCCCACTACACCGCAACCGCGTAACTACGACCAACTACGACTCACGGAGACGCACACATAGACGGCAATGTTTTCTGTCTTTGCCGTGCAAGGCAACGGCGCTAGTGCCGCGTGGTGTAAACTTCGTCGCGAATCGCGATATCCTTTTAAGCTATTTAGATGATGACAATGTTTACCGGTAGATGGAGCGATTATTAATTTTTAGAATGTTTCAAGTTATATGGATTACTAATTAGTACGATCAAGTATATATTAAATTAAGTAATAATTACGTATTTCACTGTGTAATAAATATACATTTTTACTTACGTTAGTTCCATTGTTTGTTGGAATCTTCCGAGTTGTCTTTTTCGAGATGTCTTCTTTTTATTCAATTGCTTGTTACCCATTATAACTTAAAGGTTTTGGTGCACACGGTATATCACTAGGACACACAACACAGCACAGTTTTTATAAGTAAATCTTATATTTGTTTTGGGGACACCTAGTACAGGTCCGTCTGGCACGAGCGCTCAGCCATCACTGTCTCATTTCGAAAGACGGACGGAGATAGAGCATGCAGGCCGGAGTCGATATTTTGTTACGATAGAATTAGTTGATGTTTATTTATTTTAAAAATATTGCCTCTAATTATCGTTTTTCTAAAGCTGTCAAATTACTGTTATACTTATGCTTGATTTTTCTCCTTTTTTTGTTTCATAGTGTTACATAGTAAAGAAACGAGTAAAGTTGGAGTAAAAATTCGAATTGGAGGTTACTTTGGGAATAAATTGTATCGAGCGAAGTGTTATGAATCGTGTATCGAAAGCTGTGTTATTAAAGATAATATAATCAAGAATTATATTTATTTTTCCCACGTCTACAAATATCACCGTTTCTTAGAAAAATAGGATAATTATTGGGGTATTTTTACATTTCTGGCTCAGGGAACGGCCTTCAGATTCCTGCAACACTTTAAAAAAAATTGGTAATTATAAAAAAAACAAAAATACGTTTTTTAGTCTTTTCTACTTTATTCTTTTTTTTTGTTAGAAAGTGCATTGGTTTTGTTCTAAAAACAGATTCCTCATCCTTAATTTATCGGAAAATTATATATCACATGCCCTAATAGGTATACTTTTAGAGAAATGTTGCTCCAAGTGAAGCGCGGCAGCGTCGAACTTCACTCCTCCCCCCCACTAAATGAGAGGTGGCTCTCGACGGCTCCCGGTCTGTATCTGCTCAAGACCAGCTAAGAATCAACTGTGCCAAGTTGCAGCGCGTAGTCTCGAAATGCAAGGTGTCGTGCACTAACAAACCAGCTAGTAGGTTGAGTAAGGTCATTTAACATGCACTTTAGTCTAGATTGTTCCTTAGGTCAATCAAAGCTGATTTGCCCCGGTAGCCGGGAGATCGTACCATGCAGACCCCCCAAAACGGGGGGGGGGGGGGGGGGTGAAAGGGTCGGCTCCTCAGGTCCAATCTATGCTATAAGTATTCCTTCCTAGTCTTAGCAACTAGGGCAAGGTACAAAAAATGAAAATGTAATGTAATTTTTTGTGACGATTTTGGATGTTACAAAAAATTACATAACATTTTCATTTTTTGTACAAAAAGATTTTTTTTTTGTATGGAAAGGTATAATTTCGAAAATGAATTTCCCGTCCCTAAATTATACGAAAATGATATATAACTTGCCCTAGTTGCTCAGACTAGGAAGGAATATAGCATAGATTGGACCTGGGCAGCCGACCATTTCACCCCCCCCCCCCCTTTTTGGGGGGTCTGCATGGTATGATCTCCCGGCTACCGGGCCAGATCAACTTTGTTTGACCTAAGGAACAATCGTGCCAAGCGGCATCGCCTGAGACTAAAGTGCATGCTGTTCCATACATTTGTGTTCCTTACTAAACCTACTAAATCTATCGACATATTTGTTCACGCTAAATTCGCTAAAACATGAAATTGCATATGGATCAAACACATTTCAGAAAAAGGTCACCACCTGTATTCTGTTTATGAAAACACAACGATAGTTAACGTCTCGTTTATATCACGTTTTTCTTAAATGTAAGCATCCAACTTTACCTCAAAACTTTCCTCAGGCCCGCAAGGTCAAGCTTGCCCACCAGGCACCCAACTGTACTCCCTCCCCGGCTGTGGTTACGTAACCCGTGAGGCAACCTGCTACGAATCCCGCCCCAGACCAGACAAACAGCAGACCTGTGGCTACTCAGCCTGCTACTGCATCCACCCCACTGTCAGAAACCCGGTCACCGGCCAGTGCGTACACTTAGACCAGTGCCCGAACGCTAAAATCATTCACGGACACGGAGGCGGCGGTAGAACGAAGATCGAAAGGCGACAACTCCCAAAAGGCACTCAGTTACCAGTCCCACCAAGACAGAAAGTACCTGTACCAGTTCCTTACGTACCAACCCCAGTGGTACCAACTCCAGTAGCACCAGTTCAAAATGTACAAGCCCCAGTAGTACCCACTCCGGTAGCACCAGTTCCATATATACCAGCCCCAGTAGTACCAACACCCGTTTATAACAATGGTTACACTAGTTACAACTCTGGTTACAATAACAATAACGCTGTACCCGTTGGATATTAGGAATAAAAGTTTATATTTTAGAGAATAAAACTTTTTAACACTGTTCGACTTTTTGTTTTTTTTTACACCTTTGTTTTTACCAGATTCCGAAAAATGTTTTTATTAATACCACATTGGAGGCATACAAGCCTACGGCTCATTTGATGGTACCTAAACGGTCACCGTAGCCCATGGACGCCTGCAAATCCAGGGATCTAGGGAGGGGCATGGTAGATTGGTTTCGTTTCGTCAGGCTCTGTTTGGTACATACAGCTCCTGAGATAACTGAACCAGAAGGTGTCACTACGCAGTTTAGGTACATTTGGCCGGCGCCCTCCCGGGCAGGGTACGATAGTCGTGTCACGTGACGCTCGTGCAATGAAGATTCACCGTTCGTGCGCGGTTATAAGTTTCAATTTTGTTGCAGGCGGCGAGTATAGGTATAATTTTATACCTAAAGCTGACTTTTGTGAAGGAGTGAATTTTCTGTACGGTAGTACTTTTAGTTATTCTGTGACTGGACTCCCCTGCAAATAAATTAGTTTGCAGAGGGGGTCAACTATATCTGCAGCTGACTAAACATACAGACATCCGTAATCGGGTATGAATTATAATATATGGCTGTAAGTATGTGGGTTTGTTTGTATGATCCATTGTAGCGTCAAAACTATTCATCAGTTTTTGGTGACTGATGTGATTTAGTCCATTAGTTTTTTATGTTAAGGGTAACATAAGCTACTTAAAAAAAATTAAATAGTACAAAAACATTAATAGCTAAGTATTTATATTGATATTGAAAATACCTTGATTTAGTCTAGAGTCTGTGCGGAAAGAGAAGAGTCGTGGAATGTATGGAGCCCAATACATTCCACGACTCTTCTCTTTCCGAACAAACTCTAATAATTATACGAACATGTAAAAAAACAGCAGAATGACCTTTAGGTACAGTATACAGTGTTAGAACCAATAGGTATGCCTAGGGACGTGTATTATATCAATCTACCTAAACACCCCCAGCGGGCCAATAATGCGTGTAGCTCCCAATGAGCTTAGTTACTGTTTCTAGAATGTATTATTCAATTAAACCTACTGTATTAGTACTTGTACTTAGTTATCTATTCTATTCTGAACTAGTACAGTTGGCTGCAGAGATAACTGACCCCCTTCATATAAACTTATAAATTTGTTTGCAGGGGGGAGGGGGGGTCAACTATGTGTAATTCGTGATTTAATTTTGTATTAAACATAGCAGTCACCTAATTAAATCGCAATATTTGGTACAAGGCAGAAAGTAAAAAATCACCGCCTGAGGGTGACACATCCCACGAACATTTTTTTTTTCCTAGCCTATTTTGGTGTCCCACTGCTGGGCAAAGGCCTCGCCTCGTTTTCTCCACTCGACCCTGTCATCGCCATTTTCCCACCATTTGGGGTAGAATGCGTCCAAGTCGTCCCGCCATCTCCTTTTCGGTCTGCCTAAACTCCGGCCTGCACCGTCTATTGTGTTCCGTGGGTCCCACGCAGTAACAACACACAACTCAGTTCACGAACAACTATAATTTAGAAATCCTGGAATTCTTAGTGAACTATCTTCTTCTTTCTGTAAGAGTAAGTAAGTTCTAATAACAATCTAGAAGAAAGAAAATAGCTAAAACTGTAAAAACAACCCAACTA